>NC_051163.1:105621318-105691403 GCF_013339745.2 Dermacentor silvarum | reverse complement strand
CCAGGGTTTCTCCCTCGCCTCGGACGGGCGCTCGCGAAAGTGCGTCCGCTGCGGCATTGCTTTTTCCTTTGCGGTAGCGCACGGTGAAGTCGTAACGCTGCAGCAGCAGTGCCCAACGCGCCAGGCGACCACTCGGCTCACTCAAGCGCCTCAACCAAGTGAGAGCCGTGTGGTCAGTCTCAATCGTGAAAGCCACTCCGTCGACATAATAGTCAAACTTTCGCAGAGCGAAAACTATCGCGAGACACTCCTTCTCTGTCACCGAGTAGTTCCTTTCCGCCGGCGTCAACGAACGGCTCGCGAACGCAACCGGTCGGAGAATGCCTCCGTGCTCCTGAAGCAAAATTGCACCTAGACCCAGGTCGCTTGCGTCTGTTTGAATCACAAACTCCCTGTTCAAGTCGGGCAGCTGCAACTCTGCCGTGTCAGCGAGCACCTTTGTGAGGCCGCGCAGTGCCGCCTCCTGCTCTGGACCCCAAGTCCAACGCTCGTCTTTCCTCAAGAGCTTCGTTAAAGGCGCTTGCACTGCCGCGCAGTCTGGAATGAATTGGCGATAAAAGTTCACCAATCCCAGAAAGCGTCTCAGTTCGCCGATGTCTTTCGGCGAAGGGTAGCTAAGTATAGCCTCGAGCTTATCCTCACTCGGCAGAATGCGGCCGTTGTCCAACGTGAATCCCAACAGCGTTATTCTGTTCGCAGCTATCTGAGCTTTACTCGGGTTCAACGTGATACCCGCGGACCTCAGCCTGTCTAGGACGTCTCTCAAGTGGCGCAAGTGCTCGTCGAATGTTTTCGAATAAACCACTATGTCGTCGAGATATGCGAGAGCATGTTGCCACTTCGCATCTCCTAGAACTCGGTCCATCAACCTCTGATAAGTAGCGGGAGCTCCGACTAAGCCAAAAGACATTCTTTTGAACTGAAAGAGCCCGCGGTGACAAGTGAAAGCCGTTTTCTCTTTGTCACGCTCGTCCATTTCGACCTGAAAATATCCCCGACTAGCATCGAGCGTCGTAAAGTACTTCGCCCCGCCTAGGTTAGATACTAAAGAGGAAATGGAGGGTAGAGGGTACGCATCCTTCTTCGTAACCTCATTCAGCCTGCGGTAGTCTACACAAAGGCGATAAGTATCGTCCTTCTTCGGGACTAGAACTACCGGGAAGCCCCATGGGCTGTTCGACCTTTCCACAACGCCTGTGTCGATGAGTTCGTCTAAGGCGCTGTCAAGTGCTTTCCGTTTAGTCAAGCTTATCGGCCGAGGATTACATTTCCACGGCGCAGCGTCACCCGTGTCTATCCTGTGCCTGACTAACGTAGTGAGGCCCGGCCGGTCCGTGAAAATCGCGTCGTATTCGTACAACAGCGATGACAGTCGTGCCCGTTCTCTCTCCGGCAGGCTGTTGACCTCTGACAAAAGTGGGTGCGCTGCCCCTTGCAACGTCGCGGCACAATGTTGTGCTACCGTCTCTTCGTTGCTTTGATCGTCTTTACCGATTACGGTTTGCTCGCTCGGCTGCGGCTGGGTGTGGCCCGCTCGCGCCGCCCCCGGAGACTGGCGTGTCGCCGCAGGCACGGGCGCTTTTGCGAAACGCTTCAAAACACCCGTTCCGTTCTCTCGGTAACCTCCGCTGGCGATGTCTATCAAAATACCCGACTTGGCGAGAAAGTCTCGACCTAAAATAACAGGCACTGACAGACCGGGAAGATGTACGAGGCGTTGTCGCCTGACGCGTCTCTCCCAACGAATAACTAGTCTAGCTGCACCGCTCGATTGTGCTGTGCCGGAAGCAAGGCGGAAAGTGATGTCACTATCTCTTAAGCGGATATTGTTCTCGCGGAGATGCTGCAACACCTCGTCACCAAATAAAGAAGCGCTTGCCCCAGTATCCAGTAATGCGGCAAACTTCTTTCGGGCTATCGTTAGCTCGATGAACGGCGCCTGCGAGTCCGCGACATCTCCTACGCGACAAGCCAAAGGCGCAAGTAAATCGAAATCGCCAGTTGTGTTCGAGATCGCCGCCCGGGACCCAAGGTGGATCACCGGCGGCCTCGCCCGTTTCCCGAACCACGTGCTCGACCTTGGCCCGGCGTGCTTGCGCAGTCACGGGCGATGTGCCCCAGTCCGCCGCATTGGTAGCAACGGCCACCGAAGCCTCGGTGGCGTGGGCGCCCGTCGCTCCAATCCGGCGGGCCGTAGCTTCCACGCTCGGCGGTCGGCATGTGCCGCTCCTCTGTTCTCGCATTAGTCGCAAGTTCCTGCCGCGGCGCACTGCGTGCCGCGTTATGCTGTGCTGTTTTCAGCGCGTAGGCGTACGGGTCCAAGGCGCGGTCTGATAATTCCCAACCACGCTGGACCTGCTCGTCGGCGAACGATGCCGACGCGTCGACCCTCGGGGAATGTGAAGCGATGCCACCGCCGTTCCACGCGCAGCGAGGCTCGAGTGACAGCGCGGCGGGTGGAGGCGGACGGTATGCTCGCGCCGCGAGGATGTCCCCTTGGATGCGCTTTGCTTCGGTGGCGAGCTCGTCTAAGTCTCGGTACCTACATCCCCTGAAGTAGGCCGCGAAAGTCGGGTGCGCTTGCCGTGTGACGCGCTCGACTTTATCGGCGTCGGTGGCGAGAGGGCTTGCGAGACGATAAAGTTCGTCCATCGCTCGAACATACTCCAGCAGGGACTCGTCCGGATGCTGGGTACGCAACTCCAACTCTCTCCTCAAACGCCACTCGTAGTTGGCCGGAAGAAATTCCTCGCGGAAGTTCGCGCGGAACTCTTCTACTGTGCGGGCTCTGTGTCCGGCCAGTCGGAACCAACGAGCCGCCTGTTCAGTCAGTGAAGCAGGGACCACGCGCGCGAGAAGTTCGGCGTCTGAAAGCCCTGTTGCTTGCTGATAATACTGCAGACGGTCGAGGTACTCGTTTGCACTAGTGCGATCGTGGTACCCACTATAGGTAGGCATGTCTGCCTTAATTCGTGGTCGCTCGCTCTGCGACGGGGCCCGCATGGTGTTCTGCAGGGCGCCGGCTAAGCTCTGCGTGACTTGCAGCGCATTCTGCAGCATTATTTCGCTTGACGGAATACTACCGCCCGAAGGTTCGGACGCATCCGCAGCTTGCGTCGAACTATTTAGAGGCATAGGTGGCTCTGAGTCCGCGGGATGACGCGGCGAGGTGTTAGGCGTGTTAGGCCTACTTTCAGGCCTAAACCCTGCCAACGTGGCGTTTCCGCGATCCCGACTGTTCCGCGTGAAACACTCAAAATCAAAGCTACCGGTTTGTTCGGAAGCTGCCGCCGCGTTAGCACTAGGCCTCTGATTATCTGCCGCGACCTCCGACAACATGAACAAATCTGGAAAGTCAGACAAGCCCGTCGCCATTGTTTACTGCAACTTCAGTAGTCCCAGCTCCAAAAAACAGAAAAGAAAACTCGCCGTGTTGCCGAATTCGAACCACGTTGGTAGCGCCAAATGTGGGGGTCTTCCCCAACCCGTAGCGCGTGTAATCGCAGCTACGTAGGGTTCGGGCGAATAAGGCAACCAGCGAGTCAACTCAACAACGTTTATAGCTGTCAGCAATAAAACACACTTGTAGAGGGAAGTCCGCTCTGTATAACAACTAATAAAATAGGCTTGCCTCGTCGCGTGTGGTAGTCACGCGAACGAGGTCACTCACGGCTTTCAGCAGGTAAAAATCCGTCCAGGCAGAAGGTCAAGCGAGGTCAGAGCCACCGGGGGTCTCTCGGTCGCGCTCTTTTATGCCTTTTTGCCTTTCCGCGAGGGGAGTGTCCTCCTCGCCCGCCGGATACTTTCCCTCTTCCCGCGCGGCACGCGCGTCGCGAGAGGCGAGCGAGAACCGGGAGAGGGCAAAGTGCATTTCTCCCGTGTTCGCCCGGCTCCCGCAGCGCGCGGTGTGCGCGCACGAGATGTCCACCCGGCTGCTGTCGCGGGCGCTCCGTGCGCCGGCGACGGGCGAGCGCCCGCGGGAGAAGGTGGCAGCGTGTGCTCCCCCACAGATTGAACCACCAGAGTGGATTCAGGAGCTTGACGTTTTGGTGTCTGTGGTGGCCTCTTTGAAGGCCTTTCAAAGTAGCACAGTCCAGCCAAATTATGCGTTAATATTGTGTAGCGCCAAGTAACCTGCTTTGTATTTGTACGGGTGTATGTATTATTGCAAAGAAGGTATTAAAAAAAATGCTTCGTGGCGTAGTGGTTAGCGCCGCGCGTTTGGAAGCGAGAGGTCCCTGGTTCGATTCCGCGCTACGGACACAACTTTCGGAATTTTTTTTTTTTTCATAAAAGTAGACGTGGCTGCCTACTACTACTACATACTACAGAGGAGGGACAGACCCACACCCTAAGGAGCTTCGCCCCTAAAAAAACAACACTATTTCAATGCTTTGGAAATTTTCACTCGAGGCATCCGTGAAAGTTTTCCATGGTGTTTATGCAATCGCCTCAATTAGAACTCCACATCATATTATCTGCAGTATACTTGAGGAAGGCGCATACATAGGCAATGGTATTTATGACAGCTATTTGCTGTTATTTTCAGTCTATCAGAGAATTAAAGACTTCCGCATGGTAACAAATATTTTCAGTGAAGAGTTACTAAAACGTAATTCCCGACTACATTTTCGGAGGGGTAGAAAAAAATATCGTTTTTAGGTTCCCACTGTCGTGCCAGTTCTTACATGGAAATAGTAAAAAACGACAAAAAATTATATCAACTAGGTTTACGCTAAAAACACGTTTTCTGCATTTTTTTTGCAGACAGAATTTATGTGCATAGGTCTTCCACAGTAACAATTTTCCACTAGCTATTAGAGACAATGTGTTCCTCACCGACTTACTCACACTATTTCATATCAGGTGTCCTGGTTTCAAGCCTTACTTGTAGGCTCATCCTGAAGATGTGCAGTTAAGGTGGGCCGATTCCCAAAGCGAGGACACTCTAAAAATGCTACTGGTTCCCGTGAGTGTCAGCAGTCGAGAAATGTGGCCTGATCCCGAAGATAGCGCAGCGTAATAAGTTAAGGAATCGTGGATTCATTCTACACCTCTCAGGCGAGGAGTGATGCGACAGAGGACTGTGCGCTGTGACTCCATCTCAGTCTCGCTCACCAAGACAGCCTTTGGTAGGCTTCAAATAGACGTCTAGTCGCCATCAAGCTTCTTTAATGGAAGGCGTGCTATGCGAACAAAAATGCAAAACTATGGGAAGCTAGCTTTCACTCTCCTTTTCAAAAAGAATTATGGTGCCTGATATTCAGTCACATCTTGTCTTTAATATATTTCCAGGAACTATCAAGACGTTGAAAAAATCATGAATAAACCGGAAACTAAAGCTCACTTGCGAAAGCTTTGGGACTTGAAAATTTCGCATTTTGGCATACTCAACACGCAAGTCTACGACTACTCAACGCAAAATGTGTCTGGTTTGCTGCACATTCTGCATGTAAGTTCTGTATTCATTTTGCTTACAGGTTCACAATAATGTACACGTTTGCCCCATACCAGGTGTGTTAATTTCAGCGCTCAGAGTGAAGCACGCAATTATGCCGAGATAATAAATATAAAGCAACACAGACAACAGAAAAAAAATGCATAGCAAGCTATTGCTGGCAATGATTTTATTTACCAGATGCCGTAGGCAAATATTGATCGACATTCTTTACTTGTTGACTTTTCCGTTCTCTAGAACATCAGTCACCTTTGTGTATGCACAAGGTGTATACAAGTATTCACATCAGCCGCACTTTTAAGATCCGTTTTTGATTGAGTCGAAGGCTATAAGTGATGCGAATAAAGACTGTTCAACTTGCCTAACGTGAACGAAGCTAACATTTACACTGACAGCCTAAGATCACTTAGGAAATGCAAACAAGTAACGAAAACGTTGTGCATTTACCTCATAAGTTCTCACTAGTAAACGTAATAATCCAGCTATACACTGAGTGGTGGCATATTATCACGAACAAAACAGTGACTTGTAGTCAAGAATTCGACGAAAGTTCGTCTGGTCAGGTAACATGATGAGGAAGAAGATGCGGTCACTGACCAAGTCAAAGTAATACACAGAGACGTTTCGGGACCCGTACGGGTCCCGAAACGTCTCTGTGTATTACTTTGACTTGGTCAGTGACCGCATCTTCTTCCTCATAAAACAGTGACTATACTGTACCATATACTGCTCCACGCACTACTGCAATTATTA
Organism: Dermacentor silvarum; assembly: GCF_013339745.2. Lineage (NCBI taxonomy): Eukaryota > Metazoa > Arthropoda > Arachnida > Ixodida > Ixodidae > Dermacentor > Dermacentor silvarum. The sequence goes on along the minus strand of NC_051163.1, from coordinate 105,685,192 downwards.
GCTAGTTGACTGCAAGACTGAATTACCAATTCCTGCATTCAAAGAAAGACGTCTTGCCGTTTACTACTTCGTCAGAACCATCTACATTACTTATTTCACTGTGTGGCCACCACCGATGAAAATGCTCATGCAAGGAACGTAAAAGTCCTAAGAAAGAATGATGTGTAACAAACATGGCCTGATGGCCACCCATGTTATTTTCTCTTGATGTTTTTTTTTCTTATTTACATTATTAATTATCCCCTGAGCCTTCTTCCAATGCTGATGATGACATGGATGCGAATTCAGCATAGAGCACAAGTTTGGGAAATAACGGACGCAAGAAGTCAGGATATAAACAAAATTAGGTAGAATAATTTACAATATATAATGTTTATAGTGCTTAAAATCAAATATTCTCTATCTACCTCCACCATCTGATGCACCTTCAGCCAGTCAGAATTGTGACGCCATTAAACTCATATGAAACTTTTTTATGTAAGAAAATATTCTTCAATCTGACTTTAATCTGCATGATTTCTGAGCTTACAAAGTTGAGGCAAGAGAACATAAATTAGCAAGACTTAACAAGCCCATGAATAAATGAAATAGCGTAAACCTCGCCGCATGATTGCTCGATTCTGGTTTATTCGGTGACTCCGTGAGTATGAGTGAGCCCAAGGATGTACGAATTTGTGAGATCGTTCTTTTGGGTGATATGTCTTATCTGGTTTCTTGTGAGATCGCGTAAAGGGGGAAGGGGGGGGGGGAGGTGGAGCAAGACTGAATGTGATCTTGCTGAATATTTTTTTGAGTGGTCCCACTCAGGGACTTTTGTGATTCTCAGTGAGCCCGAAGTATACATTATTTTTATTGGGTGCGTGTACGGGCTGTTCATTTGGCTGAATTATGCATACCAAGGAGTGCACATAAAGAAATGCTAGTTGGGCCGTCGAGGAGCGCTAGTGGTATGTCTATGTTGATCATCACCACAAGTGCGCCAGTTTTTATCTACTTTTGCAAATAAAGGCTCATTTATTTATCTACAGCCACGATATGAATCCTGTCGTTTCAAAGAGGGTTAAAATGTGGCATGCCTTATCTCATTTTTACTAGCTGTAGCGCCGCACGCTAGACGCGGAATAAAAGCTATGGAACACCAAACTACAATTATTACGAGCACTTTTGTTCGATCTACCGTGTTTTTTGCCGTACTCTATAGCAAGCATTTTTATGTACCATGTCGTTTGTTTTCAGAAAGTCTCAGTGTTCCTCAATGAACAGCAATCAACAGATGCATCGGCTGCTGGGACAGTTCAACGAAAGGGATATACCTTTCTGGCATCTGGATTTGCGAGCTTCCAGTTCACTTCAGAGACTGCTAGCAGAATGAAGTACTATGAACTTTTGTTTATTGATTCGTTCTGGGTCATAACGGTACCGAACAAAAAGTTTGGTTCAAGGTTTTGTGTGCCGCACAAACACGCAATAAATCTAGCCTAGGTTCGTGACTCCTACAGAAAGAGCGAAATCTGCCTGATGTTCACATTGTAAAAATTAATCGCATCATACTTAACCATTCCCGTCATTACCTTGAGGGCAGGCTTGTCGTGGTGTACCCTTGAAATGGTAGCAAGAGTAGTGCACTAACGGTCTGCTAGTGTAGTTTCTTTGCGAAAATGACAAACGCAACCTAATTGATTCAGTGCAGTCTTTACATGAGAGTTGCTGTAGCTTCTACTTTGCGCATAGTGACGTACTCAAGACAGCATGGGATAGATAAAAATAAGAACCAAGAGTAATAAATGGAAGAGTAAAAACTATGTTACACCAACGTGTTCTACAGCTGCAGGAGTCAGAAAGGAAGTTGCTCTCCTTCGTGTATAGCTCAGTACCTATTTTCAAGCTACTGATGGTAAGTCCCGCCTATACCTGTAGGAGCTAAATGCGACGTCAAAAATGGTGCCAAATACTTTAAATTTTGTTGTCAAATTTTTAATTGTTTGGTTTTGTTTGCAGTGGCATCTATACACCTGACTACGTGGTTGGCATCGGACATTTTTTCCAAGAAGACAAAAAATTCACGGACTGTCGCATCGTGCCCCCGAATTTTCGCTTTGTACCCCCAGAGGATAGCTATTTCTACAGCCTGGTGAGCCTTTTTTCTTGGCATTGTGTTTCTTACGCTATCAGGGCAATGACGTTGCGTACACAGGCTGAAAATCAACAATCTAAGATAGCCCAATACACATTAAACCGAAAATTGTAATTTCTTGTTTGAACATTTGTTCTAGCTGACACGTACGGTTTTAGGTTTTCCGACAAAGGTGACAAAGACCGCTCCTCAATGAATTCGTTTCAAAATCTTCTTTAGTATTAGCCTCGTATAATCGCCATGCGAGAACAACCTTGTTTACATTGCTGTTCTTAATGTTCTTGGAAGCTAAATTCAAAGGGACACTTTTTAGTGCAAACCCGAACAGTTATTTTTTTTATTTTTAGAAAAATTTTTAAGTCGAGAGCTTCTTTTTAAATACGTGGGGACGGAGAAATTGCTTTACTTGTCATTGCCAGGATTCAATTTGATGAAGGCTTTGCATTTAAAAGAAACGTTCGAATTTACCAACTGAAGGGGCTGACTTTTGAATAAAGCCATAGGTTTTAAAATAAAAAAAAGCAATAAAGTCTCGGGAATGGTACAAAATGAGAAATACTTATAACATGACCATTCTTATTACCATCTGCACCTAATCAGGCACAAGAAGTAGCCAAAATTTGTGTATCATAGAGCGTCCTGTAATGTACCGGTAATTTGTGAGTAAGAGTTTTTCAAACCCCCGTAAAGATGAAGCATATCCATTCGTCAACTTTACATTTTCTAACACTTCAAGTTCGCGAAATTGAAATTTCTCTTCCTACTTGGAGAGTTTAGCGTGTGTAAATTTCGCTTTCCAGCTTTCTAAAGCTTACCGACAATTTGCGATTTTACTAAAAGCTTGCGACTATCGATAATAATTTAGTATCTGCGTTCGGTAGAACTTAGCTTTCTCGGTAAACTGCTAAGATTTTATCCTATATAGTCAGCTTAGCATTTGTCTAATGGGATAATTAATGTTTTCAATATGCACCTAAATATAGTAATCCGAGTCTTTCTTGAGATAAAGCTTCCTCCTCAAAGAAAAAAAAAAGAAACACCAAATAAAGTCGTATGTCTTTTTACCAAATATTTCGCTTGGTCTCCGAGTATGTTTCATTTAAATTTCATTTGTTATTTTTTTATTGCGATAAAGACTTGCTGTTGAGGCATAATTCTATATTGTATATGTATAAATTACAATATACAGTATACAATACATGCGTGTATATGTGTATAGTACACATATATATATCACGTATTAATTCATTTCTTTCTTTTGTGTTCTTGCATTCTAGCGTGATGCTCTTTTAATTAGTGCTTGCTTACCTTCAATGGACTTCTTTAAATCTTCCATTGAAATGAACGCCACTTTCTACGGCAGAGGGGACAGAGACCTTAATCCTAGAAAATTTTTGCTATGTTCTGACGTGATTTTAGCATGATATCATTTAACTCGTATGTGAACAGGAAAAGCCGCATCCTTGAGCCAATGTTTCGGCAAGGGTACTCGTTCTGTTCATGGCAACACACGGTTGACTTCGCTTTGGTGTCTAAAAACAATGCGCAGGAAACAGCAGTCGAAGCTCTGCACGGCTTGCGCTCCAGTGGTCTGCGTTTCAAAGCTGCAGTTTCCGTAGCCATGTTCGGCCGCTGGTACAAACCCAGGCGTCCGGATCCAAAGGTGACAAAGAAACCTGGCCATTATGGGCCCCTACAACTATGTACTACAATTCCTGAATTCCAGCTGGACAGCATAGCGAAGGTATGTATAGCTCAGGGTCAATGACGTATAGTGTTCACGGATTGAAACGTGACAATTTACGCCTAACCAATGCGCATGCTATTGTTTCCCGTCGGTAGTTTGTGTGGCATCGGCGCAATCTTGACTCCTACGCTTAGATCAGAGTCCCCGTCACCTTTCATGACCAGATTCAAAACAACATGGCATGGTACTCTCTAGTAATTGCACAAGAGTGTCCTACCCAAAATTTGCCTGTCGCGTTTCAATCCGTGAGCACTACATGTACGCTCTCCGCGAACACCTTCAAAATTGGCAATGACGTACATGTGCGTCATCCCGTGTACATTTAAAAAGCGCGCCTCTTTCAATCATTTCTTTCGCTTCGCATGTGCTGCCACTCGACGGCAACACGAATGTTTTACTTGCGCAAATGCCTCTCTAGGTTTTTTTTTTTCTTTTTTTTTTGTCAACCGCTCGTCGGCTGTCGCTCGCGCATCCGGGCGCGCGCGCGCCCGCCAGGCGGCAAGTTTTGGTTTGCTATATTGCGGCGGCTCCCGCTAGTTGCACGCGCTAAACTGATGGCTATCTGGTTTCAAATCTCTCAAAGGGTGACCGCTTGTTACTCGATCGTTTATCGCTCACCACGGCGCGATTACACCTGTTCCCGGACAGGCGCGTATATACATAAACGATGCTGCCATTTTTGCGTTTCCTTTTTTGGAGACCACGAAAGCTCTATCGCACCATGTTGGCGATAAGACGCAGGCTTCTCGCTTGTTTCGGTTTCCGGAAGTGCACGCAATGATTTTTCAGTGCGCTTATCTTCTTATTCATGAATAAACATTGTGTATTTTACAACACATACGACTTTCTTTTTGGGTCACTTTATTTGGGTCACTTTACACTCACTCTAAAAAAATTACGACCATTTTTTAAAAATAGGTTCTTTCGAAGAATTTAAATCAGCAATAAAAAAATCGACCGTGGGGGGTCGCATTTGGCAAAAAAATTCGATCCTCAAAGGGTTAAGTTCATGCTTGGTGCTCGAGCGCTTCAATGAAGCAAACTAAATTAGAAAACTGGGACTTCCACCCGGTGCTTGAGAAAGGCAGATATTGGTAACCATGGAGTGTTGGCGAACAGATTTGAATGAAAACAATTTTACCGGGTTCCCGAAATAACACGACTTCGCATCGACACGAATATCAACATCCTTTTTACAGCTCTCTTAGCGCTAAACGTAGTCTTCGCCAATCTCTCTGTCACCTTTTGAGCACGCTTATTCCATGGTGTTAGCTTCCAATCTCACACAGGAGATGAAGCAGTGCGATGTCACAGTTATCTGGCATGCAATGCACAGCGACGAGTTCGCCACCTTTCCGAATTTCGGCAAATCCTTTCTTCTTGGGGTACGACAACCGTTTATCGCCAATTATTTTGTGCCACCCAGAAAAATAAGCGTTGCCAGTAGTCTGACGACATTGAGGCAGTTGAACTTTTCCAGCAGGTGGAGGCCATAGTGATTGAGAAAACTGAAAGTTCAATTATGGCCATTGCATAGCACCTTGAAGTAACCGAAACACCAACGCTTTCGTCTGACGATGTCATTACACGTCACTCCTAAGTAATGGATTTTCTCGCTCCCACCAGGCCTGCGGGACCGAAGAGTGATTGGTTGAGACATTTGCGGTTGCGTCAGTTTCTAGGTGGCGTCTCTAAACATCCTAAAATGTACCTTATCTGCTGTTATATATGGACAGCGTCGCTAAGGCGGAGACTAACTCGCAGCCATATGTCCGGAACTCTCTAAACACGCCCATCGTGGAAATACTGCCCAAAATTATCACGCAGTATGTGATTTGAGTATGCTGCCGTTATGAACGTCAAAATCCGTTAATATTTGAGCAAAAAGATCATTCTTGCTCTCAACAGCCTTATAAAAAACATGATAAAAGACACGGAGGAATTTGAAACCAATATTTTGATTTCTGATTAAATTATTGTTCCTGATGTTCAAGTCGTGATTAGGTTCTCAGATACCATGCGCACCTGCTATGCATTACACATCGAAGCTAGATGGGCGTAAGCTTTTAGCTTGGCTATGGCGACAGTTAAACAGAATGCATCGCCAGCTGCCTTGACAATTGCATACTTGAGTGCGCAACGCTAGCTTGCAGACAAAACATTCGTTTAGGTTCAACACGGCAAGCAGCGCATATGATAGTAAATGTGATAAGAACAGAACAGCTTTGTGTAACTTGTCCCGTCCTGTGTTCCGTTCGCCAGCTTGTATGTAAACAAACTGATCTAGAGTAGAACACCCGTGCACTGGTTTCCGTCTGAGTTAACTCCAAAAGCTTGTGTAATAATAAATATATATTAGGAAGTTTTAGCACAGCATTCTCGTCTTAGCGTTACCAATACTAACAGCAACGTCCATTGTTACCGGGCACCGGTATGTTTACCAGGCGGCTACCAGTAATTCCATTAAAGCGTGACAAAAGCGAAGGGTCCAACTATTTTGGTCGTACTACTCTTTCACCTCCGTGACAGCGAAAAACAAATAGGAGAATCAGGCATTTAAAAAAACAAAATATGCAAATTATGCCAAAACTAGTTCTGATTATGAGGCACGCCGTAGTGGGGACTCCGGAAATTTGGACCACCTGGGGTTCTTTAACGTGCACCTAAATCTAAGTACACGGGCGTTTTCGCATTTCGCCCCCATCGAAATGCGGCTGCCGTGGCCCGGGATTCGATCCCGCGACCTCGTGCTCAGCAGCCCAACACCATAGCCACTGAGCAACCACGGCGGGTGAATGAGGCATCGCCTAGTCCTATGTGATGCTGAGGACGAACTATAAAAGCTGTTTTGCCATCATTATTGAGCCCGATTGCTCGTTTGGATGGTGCTTCGCCTTGTGTGCGGCATGAAGAATACAAAGTTTGTCCAATTGTAATTATCAGGTTGCGTCACTGTATTGCACAGCGTTAATCAATGCTAAATGCCATGGTAGTATCTGATGGTTAAAATTCGACAAAAGTTTCCACCTTGATTCGTTCCTCTACGCCTAGCATCGTCGAAACAAACAACCGATCTCAATACTAAAATAAATGGAGCTTACTCTTTGTTTTCCGAGGTAAAATAGAGCACGCAGTCACTGGTTTTAGCATTTCTTCCTGTCATGCCGGAGAGCAAAGAACACGTGCCAGTTAAGATCGGGGCAGGCTACCTTGGCACTGCTATGTTGTAACGCCATCACGGCAACCAACGGAAGTCGTCGGTAAACTTACCGGAGCCACGCAAACTCCACGCATCCACAATCATGGCAGCCCGTATTGTAACAGTAAGATTGTAACGCTATGCTAAAACTGTGTATTGTCCGCAAGGTTGCTCTTTGTACTTGTTGATTTAATAAAAATTCTTTATAAGCCACGGATGCGACAATGGGTAAGGGGGTAGTGTTGCAGCTAAAGAAGTAAATGGGAACAAATAGCTATTCGCGTATGCCATATATTATAGAAACATAGCTGTGTAATAGAGGAGAACCTTGTTGAATATGAAATTCTAAGCATTCGTCAGCGGCAATTTTATTTACCGTCGAGAGGAAGGTTTAACCGCTTTGCTACGGACATCGACCCACACTGCCCTGAGTGCAATGAAGAGTATTGCTCGTTAGCACACATGCTCTGGCAATGTTCTACCTTACAAAACGGCTCTCGGAATAAATAGGAGGACTGGGAGGAAGCCCTTAAAAGCGGCGATCCCCAGGACCAACTAAGGGCTGTCCAAAGGGCCCTCGAACGGGCGGAGGACCATGGTCTTCCCACCCCAATTAACGTGGGAGCGGCCCGCAACTACGACTTAGTAGTTCTTTAGGACCTTAATAAAGTTTGTTGACTGACTGACTGACTTCGCGAAGCTTGCTTTCAGGCGCTACTACGATGGACTTAAAAACTACCAACACAAACACAAAAAGAGAGATTACCGTGATATATTTGTTCACGTATGTTTTCCTAACTACGGATGTATGCTTCTTCCTTAGGGATTTCTTGCATTTTGTTTGTGAATAATACGTATTTGCCGAAGGGTAATTTTTGTCTTTAAGTACAAATTTAGCGCGTTAGAAGCTGCACGCTGGGTACGTTTATTGCCGGACCGCAAAAACTAAATATTGTCTTACTGTCACGCAGGTCTGCAGCAATCCCAGCTACTCGAAGAAAGTCTTCGTCAGAGGAATGAACACCGAGTACGCGTACAACAAGACACTTGAGAGGACGTTTATCTACGACACAGAAGAATCGCTTCGATATAAGGTGGGTTACTTCAGTAGGCTTCAAGTTATTAAAATAATCCTGCAGAAAGTATCTTACGATGAATGTGGACGTTATTGCGGTTATCATTAAGGAAATGTAGCGACACATTTTACTACTACCGCCAAAATGCGTCGCGTATTAGACGCTTAGTGGAAGCGGGCTCCTCTCTCAAGGTTGCGTTTGGACACACTGCACCATCTCGCGGCGCCTCCAGGAAGTTTGTGCGTCGCCTCCGAGGTGCGTGGCGTGTGGGTGCGTGGTTAAAGGGACCCAAGTGAAATAAAAGTCAGTCTAAAGTGACAGAAGCATGCTCTAAACGCTAATGCGTCATATAAGCACGAACAAAGCTTTAGTAATCGGAAATTGAGGTAATGTAGGACACGATAAGAGACGCCCCAGGGACGGTTCCGTTACTACCCGATGACGAAGGCAACTCCCTAAAAGATGTCATAGTACTCACCACTCGTAGAAAAGATTGTTTCGTTGGATTATAAGACGGAATAAAATGCTACTTGTCTACTCTATTAGATTCTTAGAAAAAAAAAACCGTTTGGCGTTACACTTGATAAAGACGTGGGCGTCGGTCAAAAGGTTTCGTTTTCGCTCGAGTCTGCGCCGCGCTCGCTTTCGAGTTTCAGAAGTTTCGTTATCGCGTAGTACTGCGCTCATGGAGGAAAATCTTTTCCTTCCTCCATTACTGCGCTGGTTTTGCTGGCTCGCTAAACTCGCACTTGAATTTGCTAGCAGCTTGAGAGTCGCGACGGCACGTCCAGATGGTGACCAGCTTCGTCGCCCGACGTCGCATTGCAGGAGTCCTCGCTGCTTTCGCGCTCGGAAGAGCCGGTGTCGAGGCCGGTGTCGAGGCCGCCGTCGTAGTAGGCAACGACGCCAGCAGCGCGAGCCCTCAGCAGTATGTCACGCTCATCGGAGCTTAAATCACTAAAATCGAGCCCAGCGTCACCAGCCAATGTGTCGTTGTCAGCTTCGTCAACTAGTTGGTCCACTGCGACGAGCGTCGACGATCACCGTGTTGACAATTCGGCGCGCGCTTTACCTTCCGCTATGGTGGCTAGCCACCATACTTCCGCTTTCACACTGCTGTCGGCACTGTCTTGGCTCTGTTTCTGGCGGCGCGTTTGCGCTTACCGCAAAAAAAAAAAAATCCGTTGCGCCATCTGCGGGCGCCGTTTTACTCACCGGTAGCACAACGTCACGATATGGCCATGACGTCACCACTCCTCGCTCGGGCGCGCGATTTGAGTTGCGTATTAGAGGTGCGCGGACGCTTCAGACGCAATTTTCTCTTAAAAGAAGTCTTTTCTTGGCACAAAACAAGCGTTTCAAAGTTTCTGGTATCATATTTTAACAGTCCACGTTGAAATAATATTTCCCTTTAGTGTCCCTTTAAAAAGAAATGGTATCTCAGGTCGCGCACGCATCCTTGGCTCAGAGCTAGAGCATCCAGCTGCGGTGCTTGAGAAACCCGTGCGACGCGGGATCGATTCTGCCCAGCGCCGGTTTAATTTCAAATTACTTTTCTTTTTTCGGATAGTGACATGAAAGAGGTTAGGCACGAACGTATGTACAGTCTGTTTCACACTTAGGGGAAATCTCGGAGCGCATTGCATCGCGATACAGCGGGCGCTGGAGTTAGGTGCCGGAAGCAGCTCGCGCAGGCGCAGACGCCCGAGGCGCGTTATCTTGAACCGCGTCGACTGCTCGCCGCCAACCTCGTCGACAGCTCGACGCAAGCTAACGCGCCTCGAGCGTCGGCGCCTGCGCGAGCTGCTTCCGGCACCCGACTCCAGCGCTCGCCGCATCGCGATGCCATGCGCTCCGAGATTTCCCCTAAGTGTGAAACAGACTGTACATACTACCCAAAATGATCAAGGTGGGTGAAGTTTACGAAGAATGCTAATCGCTGTAAAACGGTTTCAAACTGCAGCGCAAAAACATGTACACCCGTGAGCAGAAGTATACGGACCAGGGGTGGCGCGAAAACGCTCATTTTCTTCTCTGCCTATGAACGCAACTTGAAATTAAGGACTGCAGTCCAAACTTGGCATTGTCAACTTTTCAGTGCACTCATCAATTCGCAACACCACAACACTGTTTTGTTGTTACCTTCTCTTCTTCACGTTCGTGATTTTCGGGAGTGATCCGAGGGCCACTCCATCTGGGATATCATCAGTATCGGCAGGTCGTCAGCGACAGATGAAAAGCAAGCAAGAGAGTCCAACGAATGAACTCTTACAGTGTAACGGCCTTTATGGAGGCACCATCTTGCGAAAAACACTGTCGATGACGACTGTTATCAGACATGTAGTAAATTCTCAGTGCTGAAGTTTATGTGAACCTTATAGGAACTTTACTTTAACTTCATGAGAATTATGCGCTAGCATGTTATGACTTTCACCAACTTAATTGGATGTGTCATCCTGTTTGTTTCTGTGTCTATTTGAGCGGGCCTATTGTTGCTATTTACTGTTTGGCTAAGAGAAATAGAGTAGCGTGCATCACCCAGTGAAGCCAACCTCTACAACGCACACATATATTAAAATAAATTCAAGCAAGCCATTTGAATAATTTCTATGACTCGTAGCGCTCCTAGCGAGGTATCGTTAGCGGCTTCACCCCAGATATTTTCTCGCCATGACTCAACGTCTACTGAAGAACGAGTTGTGGCATACTCGCAATGCTCGGGAATTGGGAACTTAGAAGGGATATTTTACGCTTCGAAAACATGCCATGCGCCGTTATCTGTACAAAATTCACAAAATTACCGCATCTTCACAAAATTACCGCATTGGTGAAGCAGTGACGCAAGTCACTGTGCATGAGGATCGATTATTGAGGAAATATCAGGGCATGTGGCTATTCTATAACTACACTAGAATCGGCTGTTCGACAGCAGACGTCAATTTTTTATAATTTTTTGAAGAAGCAGTCTTAATGCCATTGTCGTTAACATTCACTTAACGTTAATGTTTGCGTTCGTTCTATGTCTAGTAATATGACACACGCTGAACATTCGCGTTTCTTCGCTTTACTGAAAGGTCTTATAAATTCAAAATGCTGTTTTGAATTGTATACGCTCACACAATAAGTACCACATGGAAGTAGGAAACATTGCACAGGCCCCGGTAGAAATAAAACATTTATTTTGCCAAATCTGGAGCAAACACGGGGATCACTCCTCATATTTAGCGATCATATTAACAATGTCTCGCGCAATGACGCATATGTATCTCGATTGTGGCGGCACAATTCCGTTCGTGCTCTGCACGAAGTCCTAAATTCATGTCAAATGACATTTATTTACACTTTTTCATAATACAAGTATCTTAACCGTGAACATGCGCGATGTTTCAAGTTGACCATTGTCCGCGGCGTGTTTCGTTAGAATGGCTGCATACATCATCCATTGACAATGAATAATTATGTAGCGGAATAAAGTGAAACAGGGACACAGAAGCGCGATTATATTTGGTGCTATGCATTAGTGAATAGTGGGGCGTGACTTGTGAGCAGCAACGATATGTTGCGGATATTCATAGCAAACCATCGGAGCAGGCAAGCATTTTTCACGTCCTTATATAGAAAAGGTTTAAATTGTGCAATAAATATAAACATTAAACAAAACGCTCCTCGTTGTTCAACAGTTAATCAATTTCAATAGTCTACGAGATGGAAGTTTTTATTACGTCATTAAGTTGACTAAGATATTTTTGCTCTTGCAGCTGTGTGCTAGCAAGATGTCCTGGACATCATTTCCGTACGGCATCGCCGCCTACAACCTCGAATACTCAGACGGGACTAACGTCTGCGGAAGGGGCCCGTTCGCGAGGCTCCGGACACTCAAGAGAGTGCTGCGACACTTCGACGAGAAGTTCACGTCTCCGAACCAGTATGATTCCTGTAAGTCGGGTCAAACGTTAGTGGCCGCGCTAGTACGCGTTTAATTGGCTCTGGTAATGTGTTTGGTTGCTAGAAAAAAATACTGACAAGGGTATCCAAGCTATCGGGAAAGTCACCAATCTTGCCGACGGATGAAATATTACAAGATAGCCAAATAGACGATATTATTGCACTATCACTTGCTGTATATATAATGCGGAGCATGACTGCTTCCTCGTAGTGTGATATTAGTTTTTTATTTTAATAATGAGAAATCTGTCGCCGCATACTCCGTAATGCTGCAAAAGTATAGGAAATTTAAGTAGCCAGTTTGCTATACCCGAGCGTAACCCTAGTCACAAACAAATAGGCAGGCCACTTTCACCACGTAAGAAATCGGAAGACCCAAACTGCCGTCCAAAAAAAAAAATAGAAAAACTTTTCTGCTGCTGTTTATTAGGTATCAGTCCATGGTAGCGCGCCGAGGCGTAACATGCTGTATTTTTGTCAACGATGCATGGCAGGCCGCAGTCGTTAAAGCTTCGACAAAGAAACCTTCGATGAAGGCAGACGCGTGTGGTATCGGTGCCAATCTTTAGCGTAATCGTCATTGCAGACATTGATATTCAATTCGCCCATTCCATTGGTTTTTATTCGTGCTTTCCCCGCAAACGGCACAATACAATAAAATTCGGAGCGAAGCCAACATGGGCGAAGCCAACAAAATGAGCCAAAGTACAACAAACGCAGGAGGGTGTCATGAGTGAGATATGAAAGTACACTCTTCAGTAGATTGCCAAACCGGAGGTTCATTAAAGCCATCATTGGAAAACGTGTTTGCTTTAATATATGGTTTTTCAGCGATGGTAAATGTGCGAAGTTGTGCACAAAAAAATAAGTTTTTCTCGGGAATTTTATACAACCTTCATTTATGAGGCATATTATATTCGAAATCTGCCTCAAGACGATGATAGACGTAGTGATGAATTAAGTTAGTTCGTGTGCGTTCATTGTCCTTATGGCATGTACGACACAACCTAACGAGGGCATACGGAACATTGACTTGAAAGGAATGCAGAAACTGATATTAAGAAGTGCTTCTTCGTGTCAGTTTGTGTCTTCCTTCCCATTAAGTGTTCCTTTTGTCCCCGTTAGGGTGTGCCGTAAGTACGGCAAGAACCAAAATTGGACCATTATACACGGCCCAGAAGAGGGCTGCGCATTATTATTGGCTGTGTATACTGCGTTTTATACTCAGGGGACAACGCTGCAGAAGCTACGCAAGTAGTGCGGTCACACATAACAGTCTTACCTCATGTTTTTCACAGTGCAGGTCCATTTTCTTATGACCTGCACACACTTTTCAGGAATTAACTACTTCATATATTACTACAACTTGTGAACTTAAACGTTATGTGAAGTTACGCATTATCTGTGTACCGTTGTGCTTCTAGCATGCGATGTAGTATGTCCTCGTCGCGAGAGCAAACAGCTCGCTTTTGCCGCTGGTCGCAGAAGCGTTTCACTCGGCTCGATTCGTTCGAGACCTCACGTTCGACACGTTCAAGACCTGCTGCGACACATTCCATGCAATGATTACGTCATATTTCGAAACATCAAAGTAGACTACATGGTTATACGTAAATATATGATTCAGACCCATATTTATCTTGTGAGGCGCTGTTTTATTGATCATGTATGCGAATGAAAGGAAATTTAATCTTGTAGCCTTAGTAGAGTTGCCTGCTGTTTATAAAACGAAGGGTATTTCTGAAACTTAAAATAAACCTAAAATAAAATTCAAACCGAAACAGATAATTTAAGATGGACCCACCTTTGAAATGAACACAGGTCTTTACATTTGCGTACAAGCTTTCTGCACTATACCTTCAATAATAAAGGTCCTGAAAAGTTTTCGTCTAAGACCCACATCTTTCCTTAAAAAGAGCCTGTCAACAGCGTCGAGGTATGTGTTTCTAAACTGTGGGTCAAAATGCACTGGTGTTCCTGTTTGGCTCGTCTTGCAGTGTTTAGGAAGGTATACTTTATTTTTGGCATAACGATAGTGAATTTTGTCCGAAATTTGTAGGCGCTTGCCTCGAACTGGTGCTAGTTTCAAAGTTCATTCCGTGTACACGTGCCAAGTGTGCTCACTGGCTTCGATTCGGGCCTTGAAACAGGAAATTTCAGGAAATTTTTGTTACATTTAGAAAGCCGCGTCTCGCACTAAACGTGGACCATCTCAAAATAGATTCATTCGTATTGTTGGCGCGCTAGCCCTCACAAGACAACAAGACCCTGACCAGACGTGACTTTGATGTTGTTCGTGTGGTTTACTTGTCTTTCACAAGCTGGCAAAGAAGAGTATCCCTCGCTCCATATTTCAGGAGTGACACTCTGTCATATGCAGCGGAAATCGGGCGGTGTTGATTGGATATGCTTACACAGTAAAGCTGATCTTCTGGAAAACCGTAAATACACCTTCATAAGCAGGGCGCACTGTGTTTCCAACAGTTTATCGCTGATCACGCCTTTTCAGGTGCGAACAAGACCAAGCCTACAACTCATCCCCAAGAGACTACACATGCTCTCATGACCGAACCGTCCTCAAAAGGTATGCGCGGTCTATTTAAGGGATATGTCACGAAGACTATATGTGCACATTTATTAAGGGACTTATATTTAGCAGTAAAGTTCATGTGCTGCAGCAGTGATGCACAAGGATATTCTAAATCTGAATAGTTGCAAAGAAAGGGGCTGAAATCTGAACTGGAATTAGAAGACAGCTGGTCATGCATAGGGCTCTACAAGATAGAGGAACCTTTATATCGAGTGAAATAAATATGTCATAAAAGTCGGCGTTGGACTACAAATAGCCCTGCACAAATGTATTTCACATAATAAATTCTTCACGGAATTCAGGTGAAAGTTAGCTACGTAAATATGCTGTTTCTCCAAACCCCTTAACTGCAGTAATTGCTTAAAGCTTTATTCTAGGTCACTGAGCAATTTTTTAGCTGAGTGGCTGCGTTTCGTTTATTTTATTTGCTTTCAAGCACCAGCCTTGACAGCTGTCATCGGTGGCAGTACTTGCAGACACCGCAACGCTTGTGTTTAGGCATGCGAATGTGTCAAAAGGCTTATGAGTATCCACATTTGAGGGCGCGCTAATAGAATTTTAACGTATTCTTAGTGTGCACTCGTAAAATTTGCTGTCAGTCGGCATTGTGAAACACGGCCACTTCCTAGTAATGTTCTGTTTGAAGACCTGTTCAATGACGACTGACCAAGAACATTGAAAAAGATAGACGTGGACGTTG
This sequence comes from Dermacentor silvarum, assembly GCF_013339745.2. NCBI lineage: Eukaryota > Metazoa > Arthropoda > Arachnida > Ixodida > Ixodidae > Dermacentor > Dermacentor silvarum. The sequence goes on along the minus strand of NC_051163.1, from coordinate 105,669,801 downwards.
GCCACGTTTAGGTCATTTCAATAAGCAATAATATTATCAAATAACACAAGCTTTCGCAATAGGCGGACGAACTGTTGATTCATTGATCAATTATTTGTTAAGTACAAGACTTCGGAGCACCAATGCTAGTTTAGATATCTCATGTTCGCTAATCCAGACACAATTTATTATTCAAATATGAAAACGGCATTCAAACTGTTTTTAATTGAGGTTAAGTATGCTTATCAAACTGCAAGAAATATGGAGCCAGTATACTGCTGTAAGGAGGTAACAATCTCCTTCCCTGTTCAAATGCAAACCCGTGCGCTTGTTCGCAGTACCAAATGACGTCATTCTGGTGGACATTGCACGGAAATGCCAGACAATTTGTATGGAATAATATCGAGCAAATAATGAGCTGTCATGTTCTGTTAGACTCAGTTATTATTGTTAAACTGCTTCCCTTTCAGCTGCGGAACAGTGTTAGCCAGAGTTTTTGTAATTTCTTTAGAACAGGACACTTGGGGACTGAAGACATTAGGATAGTTTGGAATGAATTTTCAACGCAAGTTAAAATCGCTTTCCGAAGAAGAATGCACGACAATAGCTCTTTTCTTCCGTTTACAGCGATATCGGTCTAGGCTCTCTCCAAAGTGATCACGTTGCAGAAAACGCATTTTTTAGGAAACCTGACACTTAGAAGAAACCGAACGAGAATTAGGTTATAGAAACAGTTTCATGTTTTGATTGGTATTTATTGTGAGCGATATGGGTCTTTGTTTTTACTAAATCTTGAGTGTTTACTGGAAGAATGTCGGGTCCTGGTTTGTAAGAAAACGTAAAATCGAATGACTTTTCTTATTTCTTTGTCAGGGACGACCATTACTGAGGAAATCCTCGTCACGGCGACAGAAACAGTCACCGCCACCAACACTATTCAAGGTGAACAGGCTTTCTTTTTTTTTATTCCAGCAACATTACAGCACTCGGACCCCAAATCTTGCTGCGAAGTACTGCGCTGTCTAGCTCGACACCATATGCTTCATAAAATTCATGGAGCCATCTCTTTCTAGCCATATTGGAGCCATTCATGGAGCCATTCATTGCGTCATCTTTGACGCCATTCATGGAGCCATCTAAAAAACGTGAAATCGAACGACTTTTGTTGTTATTTCTTTGTCAGGGACGACCATTACTGAGGCGATCCTCGCCACGTCATCGGAAACAGTGACCGCCACCAATACTATTCAAGGTGAACAGGCGTTTTTTTTTAATTCCAGCAACATTACCGCACTCAGATGCCAAATCTTGCTGCGAAGTACTGCGCTGTCTAGCTCGACACCATATGCCTCATAAAATAGAATTCATGGAGTCATCTCATAAAGAACAAATTGCTGCAGACGAAAGCCTCAGTTGTATGTACTGTGAGCGCCACCAAGCACGCTTTCATCACACATGCGAAATCACAGCGCCCTGCAAGGACACGCCCGCGAGCCCATTGTGGGACGCTAAGTGATCAACTCGGTCTTCACACACTTAGTAGCTACGCGTAGCGTCCGTCAAAGGCCGTATTTGTTAGGTAAAGGGTGCATGTACCACGCAAGCCTTCAGTATGTTCTCTGCAAAGCTATGCGATTTAACCTCAATACCGCGTCGGGCACACCGGTATATATACGCACAGCTAAGCCACAAATGGGGTCGTTAGAAATTGGTAATATATACATATCGGGGTGATACATTAATACATATATTGCCGAGGGACTTCTTTGTGGTACCGCTGCAGTTTTATTTCTAAAATACCTAAATAAAATAAACGATAATGAGGAATCTGAAGATATACGAACCTGTTAAATCCAATCTAAAATGGTAAATGTCTCGGCACGTTCCTGCAACTTGCTACTGAATTCTCACAGGGGACAGCGTGCATGGTGTTTTAGCGTACGCTTTTTTGAAACCTGAAAGCAATATTCAAGAAGCGAATGAAGGTTAGTGAAATGTTTCTGTGCAGCAAAACCTTTCCGAAAGTCCCGATAGAGTGGAAAGGTGCTGAGAGCACGTACGCGCTACTGTGGTGAAGAGATGAGAGGTTTAAGAGGAGGGTTGAGAGAGTGTGCGGTTGACGCGTAGTTGGAAAGGATAGCTGAAGAACGTGGCCTACGCCTTAAGGCCCAACCACAAGGAACGGATTTCCGACGGATTTTCGGCGTCGGCGCCGGCCGGCGGCACGCGACGGGCAAGACTGAGCAGGCCAGACTGCAGCGCTGACGGCGGAAGTGGCGGTAGACGCAGGAGACAAACAAAATATAGCCTCCGAGATGGTGCACCGTGCCATGTGAGTGAGCTCGGAGGCCATTTACAAAGCGAGCTTCCGGCGTTGTCGTCCGCGAGTGCCTGTGCCTCGTCTGCGTCCCAAACAGCCGATCGCTCGCGCATGCTCCGGCCATTGCAAGTGGTGCAGCTTTGTACGGTATCATAGATAATGATGTATACTCTTTCCAGACAAGGACATGCAAGGAACGCCGAAGTGCACACTTAAGGCCCGTCCACGTTACCGGCACGCCAACTCGCCGTACGCCGTTCGCGGGTCGCCGTTTAACGGTGGTTTCGCTCGCGAGCGGCGAGATTTCCTTGCCGTAGACAGGATGGGACCGGTACCCATTTGTGCTGCAGCTGTACAGCGAAGTGGCCAATCAGTGACCGAGGGGTGGTCACCCTGGCACCGACGGCAGCCTCACCGCCGCTGATCGTTCGGCGGCGCCGATATCGTCGCTAGGCCTTCTCCGGCTCACTCGAAAGCTTAAGCTGACGGCGCTTCGGAATGAATCACCGACGCTCACCAGCCGCGATATTTTCTCACCGTTGTTGTCGCTCTTCGCTATAATTATACACAAAGAAAATGCGCTGATATTAGCGGCGCCGTCGGCTGTGATGCGGGCACAACCGAGCCGGTCGTCTACCGCCGGTAGCCGTGCACTGTAGCTGAGCTCGACAAGTATCAGAGCTCTCGTTCGTGTTTAACGTTCGACAGCGGATATAGTTTTTCATACAATGTAGAATTTACGCGTCACGTTATCTAGCGGAAAGTATTTTTGCTAGGAACAGAAGCTGCTGGTGATGCTATCCATGCTATGCGACTGGTGCTACGTTTTTCAGCACAGACAACCAGCGTATATGTTGGCACTAGAGCTACAGACAATTTTTATGAAGTTCTAAAAGTACAAGAAGTCCTTGCTTAGTAAAAACAATTGTTCTGTTAGCGCAACATTTTGCAAAACTGACCGGCTAAATTCGGGGCCAAGGATCTGGCCACATTGCGCCACGCTTGACATACGTCGACGCCGAGAGTCTCTTGTGGTTGAGAGCCGTCAATGAGCGTCCACGCCGCGTGCCGCCGGCCGGCGCCGACGCCGAAAATCCGTCGGAAATCCGTTCCTTGTGGTTGAGCCTTTAGGTGTTCTTTCGCGTCGTAGCAACAATGCCACGTCGGTAATGCCGCAAGGATGATGGGGATAAGAAGATTTATCGGCATATAAAACGCATTGAAGAATAAAAAAAGAAGTAATTCGCGCGCGGTAATAAAATGACCGTTCTTATTACTGTTCCTGCTGACTAATGCTTTTGTTCCTCGAATTTCCGAAACCGCAACAATAGACAGTAAACTATGAGTTACCGAATGGAATTCTGATAAGGCCAAAGGGTATAACGTTAACATTATGGTAAGTAGTGTAGAAATTAGGAGAGAAGAAAAAATGTATGCGTAACCAACGCGAATTTTGAAATCCATGTGAAGCGATGCACTCGTCAGGCTGTAAATAAATGCTATGATACTGCTCATATTTTCCGCCAAGTTTTGCAGCATAGCGATCACATAAACACATATTTGCCAGGCAACATGCAGAGATCACCACCACGTCACCTGCTTGTCCGCGAACCACACTAATTCTGGATTCGGGATAGTTTGCTATTAGCCTGTTCCCACGACTGACCTGCATTACTCGGCAAGAAAACATCCATGCAGATGCATCGAAACATGAGGAGGAATGGAGAAAACTTTAATTTATTAAAATAATTATGCTTTTGAGGACCTGTATTTTTTCAGTGGGGATTTTATGTACAGTATGTTGTGTCATGTGATAATTCTGTAGAGAACACATCCGGTAACCGGCATATCGGTCGGGCTAGTAAATATGGGTATGTGGAAGTCGATCCATTGTATGAGTACTTTCCTGTGTGAGAACTATTCGGAAAGACAGCAGCGGTACCTTCAGCCATGATCAGCAAAGTCCGAGAGAGGCTCTCTAGAAAGCTTTCATTTGATAATAATTATAGCGGAGATGCGTCGCCATGAGCGAACTTTCGTTAATTAAACCTGATGAGGGAATGTTCGTAGAATATTCGATGTTCCGTTTTGATATTTTTCAAGTGACGTTAATCCCCGCTAATGAGAATAATTCTGCTATATGCAACAGGCAATTATTAACAAAAATTCCCTATCGTCTAAAAGACATCCGCTACAGTGGATTCATCTTTTTGGGCCAAGGCTGGCCCTGAATCGATTAGTGCCTAAACCGTAATGCTTTCTGAATCAACTCATTAAGTAAGCCGTTTGTCCTTTATACAAACTTAAAATATTGTGGGTTAGTCACGTACTTTCATAGCTGTTTTTCTCCGTTATTGACAGTTATGACAGACTATCTGCTTCAGTTCGCGTCGGTGCTATACGACAAACTGCCAAAGACCATAAACAGTGGCATCATTTGCTTGTAAAGGAGTGAATTTCTAAGGCCTTGTTAAATTTCACTGAATATGTCACTAGACATTTATTTTTAATGGTAAGTCTATCTTCTTTTTCCAAGATGCCAAGACAACTGACGAAGACGAATGGTTCCCACCTCCAGTCACCCAAGGCCCAACAAGGAGCACATTTCCCTCAGGGAATGTCACAGGCTCCTCATGTAAGACCTTGTCATCGAGTACTTATAGATGCATGGTTATGTTGCCCTGCGTTCACGCCAGCGTCGTCAATAGAACGCTTCATAATATCGTGCTGGCTTATATTGATTAGGAGATATTCATAATTTCAAGAGTCATCTGTCGGCATGCAACAAGGCCCCATCCGCCACCTCACTTAGGCAAGATGACGTCGGATGGCGTGAGATGAGCATAGTAGGTGCATAGCTGCTTGCCCCGTTGTTCTGTTTTGTCCTTCCACTTGTGTTCGATGGTACAAGCGAAGCAAGGCATCCGAGGTAACGCCGGCAACAACCAAGGGCTGTCTTATCAGCACTGGGCCCAACAAAATCAACGTCACGTGCCAAATGCAGACAACGTTACGAAGCGGACGTTGTGGTCAGTACGTAGCTACAGCAATGTGTGCTAGTTTACTGCAAGCTTCATTATAGTCCCCATTAATTTCCTCAGACAATGTGCGCGGTTTTCAACACGTCAGCATTGTTAAAATTTCTGTTCAAGGGCAACCTTAGATTCCTTACGAAAAAAATTTAAGAAATACTTGTTTAGCTTACCCCCGCAAGTACGTTTTGAAGTGAAGGCACTTGGCTTTTGTAACAACGTGCTTTGAAAATTTGGGGTGTTTGAAGTATCTGGGCCGCCCAAAAAAGCTTCCTTTTCAAATTGAATAAAATACATCTCGGGAGTTGGTGCGGAATGTGTTTCGCTATACTTTGGTTTCCAAACCTAGCATAAATTAAGAAGCTTCAGTGAGACAGCGCAACTTTAACAAAACAAAACTAAAATGTGTAAGGGGGTCGGTATGCGTCGGTGACTTTCCGCCTTATGGCGCATTGGTGTTGGGAAAACAAAGGCGTCCCAGAAGGCTAGACAGCAGGCCACAGTGCCAGTTACTCCGCGACTTCCAATCCAACAAATTGTTTGACGGTCAAGGAAGGAGGACTACGCATGAGCAGCACTACACGTGGCTAACGGTGCGGGCCGAAAGCCTGTCGTCCGTAGCGTCGGCACGCACAGCTGGAAAACGCTCTTTGCGAAAATCATAACTTTGACAAAAAAGACCTAACTTTTCGACTGTTGAGGGTTCTTCTCAAAGAGCATTTCGAAGACGTTATCGCTAATGTGTTTCGTAGCGTTCTTGGTCGTTTCAGCTGTATGCACAACAGGAGAGATGCACTGGCAAAAGTCAACATGTTGGATGTAGCTGGTGAAGGTTTTGCCCTTTTTCTGAGCACGACCGCACATCCGTTCTGCCCCCCGAGGCTTGCGCAGAGCAGGCAGAAAGCAGATTTTTTAGACACTAGTCTTAAAAGTGGTTAGGTGGAACTCGGGCTCCAAAGATTTGGGCACTCCAGAAACATAGCACATGAGGTTATTAGGATTAGCTGCGCCATCCGGCTTCTTATGCGCTCTCACTTGATGGTGTGATAAGAGCCGATCCTCCACTTCGTGGCATTCTCTGTCGATTTGTCGTAGCGCACCGGAAAAGTCAACAGGTTGGGCTTAAGGAGAACCGGAGTGCAAAGCGTAATGAGACTGCGCAGAATTGCGAGGGAGCAGTTGCTGAGCTGTAAGGGGTCCCGTACTTCCAGCAAATGTATACGAAGTCGTTCGGGTTTATTGAAGCTCTCAACGATGAGCGCCGCTGCGAAGGTTCACAAAACTGGAACTTGTAGGCACAAATCGTCAACTAGCGCACCACTGTCTTCTCCCTTGATGTGCGTCTGTGTACATGAAAAGAAGGCGCAGTGTGCATAACATCAATGATGGAGACAGTGCGTACAAGCTAGCAGCTTCAAGAAAAGAGAGGAAGGCGGGACAAGTGCTACGTCACAATTGAAACTTTGCTGTTGAAATAGCCTATGGCTTTACGTGCCAAAGCCACGATATGCTTATCGGGCACACCAATGTGGGGACGCCAAAATAATGATGATCTTCCAGGGGTCTTTAACCTGCCCCATAATGAAGTGTATGTGTTATTGCGTTTGGGATCCGATGGTAAGCGACTACCATGACCATGATCGAAGCCGTGAGAAAAACGGTATGGATAATGACAAGTGACATATATAAGCTTTTTTCTCCTTACTATATACTCCCCGTCTCGTTTGCAAAACAATTTTCAGGTGTCAGATAGTGCGTGTCCCATTCTACTCTTTATAATTCGCCGTTTACAGTGCAGGGCTATTGTTGTTAAAATTAATTTGTTGTTCCTGTCAATGAGGGCTCAAGTATATATGCATGAGAATAAGGGAAAGAGATGAGCTCAGTTTTCCCGTTCATTCGTCTTCTCGTTCATTCATAGCGAGAATTTCGAATCTGGCCGCCTTGATGCCATTAACTAGTATATGAAGATTCATTAGCCAGGTGCCTTCTCTCTTAAGTTCACGTCTAACGTGGCGTCATCGGGCAAAAAGGGTGTTTTACATCCACCCGTCCTGGCTCGGACTCATCTGTTGGCATGGGAGATGGGAGAGTGGCGCCGGCTAACACTCCCAAGGCTAGTTTTTGCGCACCTAAATACCCAAGTAAGTGAACGGATTGATGACCGTTGCTGTAACACAATTGGCTGTACATCGCATGCGTAATGCGAAGAATATTGGTTCGGTCTCCACCGGCGACAAGCTATTGTTTTCTGAACTTTCATTTCTCGTTTTTTGAATATTTGCTGCATTTAAACTGCAACTACAGCTAATTATCCTTACCCTTACCTTGGCTTCCTTGCCTGCTGTGTCTATATGTGCGTTATTTTATATATACGCACATGCATGCATACATACATAAATGATCACATGATCTGACTAATAAAAATAGGGCCCTTCGGTTCGCTCTCATTTCGTCCACACACACACGTATGTATATATATATATATATATATATATATATATATATATATATATATATACAGGGTGTTTCAGCGAACACTTTCAAAATTTATTTCACGTAGCCTGTGACAGATCGCTACATTCTAGTTAATTAGCTGGTCTACTCAAAGAGACGGACATTATTTGCACAAAAATTAATGTATAATTGACTAATTACGGAAAATCTACTAATTAACTTTTTTACTAATTACCTGATAGCCAATATTCTAATTTACAAATTGTAGCCGTGGAGTCCGCAAGGCGGATCCACTTGAAATTAATGCTCAGGACTACACCAGTTTCTAGATATTATTTGCCGAACTTTGCGGAGATATGCATTGGCGTTCCAGTTAATTTGTGGTTCAATGCATAAAGCGACGTTTTGTTAAACTAACTGGAACGCCAATGCATTTCTCCGCAAACTTGGGAATTATTATCCCGAAACTGGTGTCATCCCAAGAATTCGTTCCAAGTGGATCCGCCTTGCGAACTCCACGGCTACAATTTGTAAATTGCAATATTGCCATCAGGTAATTAGTTAAAAACTTAATTATTGAATTTCTGTTAATTATTCGATTATGCATTTCAATTTCTTGTGCAAGTGATGTCCGCCTCTTCGAGTAGACCAGCTCATAAACTAGAATTGTGCTATCTGCCACAGGGAACCTTTAGTAATTTTTGAAAGTGTTCGCTGAAACACCCTGTATATATATATATATATATATATATATATATATATATATATATATATATATATATATATGGCAGTCCGACATTTCCGTGGATCTGCAAGTGTGTATGTAAAAATTAAAAGGCAAAAGTGCGAATAAAGTACACTTACGTGCCAACGTTCCGGCCGCCGTTGGCAAAGACTGAGCCACAGCAGAAATATTCACACAACTAAAGATGCTTTCCTTTGTAAATCCCCCCTCGCTTTCTTCTACATATATAGTAAGCACTAAAACGTCATCTTGTACACTTGTCTTCCACATGCAGCACTACACTCGATGCCCAGCGACGTTTCAACTCAACGTGTTGGCGCCACTACTCATGCCAATGGGACGTCAGAGGGTTCAAGCAGCGCATCAGCCTATGGTGGCACAATGGGTGGAGTCGGCAGCATGTCAGTAGCGACAAGCAGTGGGACGACGCGGGCCAGTAGGTCCTCTGAGGGGGACATTATAAACGTCACTCCTTCTACAGTTGCTACAACTATCACTGTCAATGATGCAATTCCGTCTAACCCCCTTACGAGTCCAAAAAACGTTCCTTCAAGCAGCTTAGGTGAGACTCCTAGTGGTTCAGGCGCGGTTTCTGCTGTAAGGCATAGCGCCTCTGTTTCGAGCTATTATATTATCTTTGAAAACGGCACTTCAATAACATCCAAGAGCGCTTCTACTGGTACCACTAGTGCTTATGCCATGCCGATTGAATTTACAACTCAAGTAAGCACCGCCTCGACTGCGGAAGGTGACCCTTCAACCACTGCGGTTAGCCCACCTTCGAGTGGGGGTGCCCAAAGCACACACATTCGCAGTACTCATACCGCTGAAACAATTATGTCGCTGAGCGGTACTGCACTTATCGATAACGAGACAGCACATTCTGGTGAACGAGCCCCTAGTGGTGCATCGACAGTTGCTGGCACATCTTCGGTACATACTGGTTTCGGAAATCCTTCCACTGGCACTATTGGCTCTTCAGTCGACTTCAGTGTTTCGAGCAGCTCCACAAGCCCAACTGCTTCTGGCAGTTCATCAACTAGACATGGCGGTTCATTGACGCGGCTCAGCAGCGCCTCATCCAAGGCAGACGACCATTCGAACACGGCTGTTCCTCCGTCAACTCTACCTGGAAATCGCTCTTCAGCAGGGCGCACAAAAAGTGATGCCAACATTGGATCAATGCCTGTCTTCAGTGCACAGCCGGAAACCAAGAGCGGAGCAGCGGAAGTGATCAAAGCTTTGACAAAATTGCCTGGTGAGTCACGACGGTCTGCTCAGTCTCGACAGCCTACTTTCGCGCGTGAATCGTCAGTTGCTTTTCACTTTAAATACTGCCAAAGCAACTGCAAACCTTTTCCTTTAAAGGCAATACGGCAACTTTCGTGTAACATTGCTTTAGATCCGTTCACACCACTGAAGATGGGCAAGATTGCGGCACATCACGAGAAACGCGGTTAGATGGTTTTACAAAAAAAGAGAGAAAGAAATGGGACGCGAGTGCTTTCAGCAGAATGACATGTTGTGTAACGAGCAATCATTTACGTTAACTCTTTTTTACTAAAGAAATTGTTGCCTCTTTTAGTGCGTTTTGTAATGTGTACGTTCTTTCTCAACTGTCATTACATAGTACAAACAGTGCGGTAATTCACGCAGAGGAATACACCTACAAGTCCCTGCCCCATTTTTTTCGGTGAGCAAGACACCTATGCACACTCTTGCATGAATAAAATAATGTGTATGAATAAGTATATGCATAAATAATATTTATTCGTAAGAATGTTTCACTGCGACCTGACATTGTCGTTATGCGTGGGAAAGTAGGGTAATTTGATTTTTTGCACTAAACAGGGTTGGGGATACTCGGGTTATTTCTGGCATTCCGCCTAATTACATAATCAGCCCTAATTGTTTAATCAACTTGTTAATTACTATAATTAGATGAAAAGCGTCAATGAGAAATTTGTAGAGCAACACGAAACACTCTCAATACAGCTTTCTGGTCTGTTGCTTAATACGTGCTACATAAAAGTGTTTTTCTGAGCGCGAAAGAAGCCCGCGAATATCGACCAGTCGCAAGACAATTTTGCGTGTATTCGCGGGCTTCTTTCACGCCTAGAAAAACACTTATGCAGCACGTATTGAGCAACAGAAAGCTGTAGTGGGAGTTGCTGATGTTGCTCTACGATGTTCTAATTGAAACTTTCCATCTGATTATAATAATATAGAAGTTTGTTCATTAAGACTGAGTACCTCCAAGCGACGGCAAAAAAAAAACGTTACATTAGTTCCGTCCAGTTACATGGCCTTTGGATATTATAAATCTTGGTGCATGAAGGCGGGACACCCTGTATAAGAACTGTTATACAAAGCGTTTTGCTTAGCGGCACGAAATTAAGAAAAAAAAATCAATTGTAGCAGGTAACCCAATTCTAACCAATGAAGTGCAGTATTTTGTGGGGTGGAGATTACTTCTACGTACGAGTATCTAAAATACCCAATTAAATAATTACCACAACTGCAATAACCAAGTATTTTTCTTTACCTAACGGCACATTTCGCAATTAACGAATTGTAGCCGCCGATGATGTTGCACGGCGTATCCACTTGGAACGAGTTTTCAAGTTGGCGCCAGTAGCATCATAATTATGGTTAAAATGCCAGAAGTTGGCGTTCCAGTTACGTTTGTGATTCAATACATAAAACATCGTTTTCTCGTAAATATGTAAGTGGCGTAACTGTGCATTTTTACCACATGTTTGATGGCGCATAACTCGAAAACGGTGACATCCATAGAATTCGTTCCAAGTCTATATGCCTTGAAAACTCACTAGCTACAATTCGTAGATTGCAATACGTGTTGTAAATAATTAGTAACGACTTTATTCGTGAAATGTTGTTAATTGGTCAATTACGAATTTGATTTCTCGTCGAAGTAATGTCCATCTTAACGAGTAATTCAGTTCGCTGGTTAGAATTCAGTTCATTGCTTAGCAAAAAATTGCTGCAGCTAAACAATGCACTATATGTAGGGTGTCGGAAGGAAATGATTTTCGTTCTGGTTTTAGTTCCGTTCTACTGAAAAAAAGTTTCGTTCCGTTTCTGCTCCGGAACGAAAAAAAAAAATTTCACAGTTTCGCCCTAAGGGCGAAGCAATGAATGCGATAGCAACACAGCAATGTCATACGAAGTAAGGTGAGCGGCTTTGGTAGCAATATGAAATGTAGTAAACATGAGCTGATTAAGTAAGCAGGTGTGCTGCGGCGTAAGTAGACCGACATGAAGAGAGACTCGATGACCACGAGGAGGCGCGTGTGAAACGGTGGTGTTGATGAGAAGCGCTTACCGTGGGCAGCGTGTGCGAAGGGACACACCTGTAGTGCTGCACTGCCGATCTGGGCAGCATTGCATGTGTAGCGTGCGTTGGAAAATGTGGCCCGACTATAACTGAATGAACAAACGTGGTGTGAGCGCGCACAAACATGAATGAAACGCACAACGGAAACTGAGCGGCGAATGCACAGCGCATAAAGGTCAGAGCCGTGTGGAGATAAGAGACTGTGCGGGCGGGCGAACGACGAGCGCGGTTGTTGGCAGAGTAGAAGTGCGCCCCCCCCCCCCCCCCGCGCTCCCCCCGGCGCTGGCTTCCCGCTTCCTTGCGTGCGCGTGGGTGATTGAGTGCGTACGCTCTCCGTGATAGCGCGCGTCCCCGCACGCTTCCGCTCGGGCATACGGCACGCGGCGAAGATTTTATCTATAGGGAACCTCACGGCGACGGCGACGGCAGAAATCCGGTTGAAGTGTCCATATAATTGCTCTCGCAATAAAAATGATCCGTAACGGTTCATAACGGTTTCGGTTCGCATGCAAACATTTCTGAAGCAAAGTAACGAGAACAACATAGTATTTATTTTTATGAATAATTTGACAATAACTTTCTCATTATTTACGTTTCTCAATATATTTCTAAAAAATTTTTTGCAATTTATTTGTCCATGGGTGCGGTAGTCGTTTTGCGCGTAGTTTGATACGGTAGCGCGAATTTCATGCGGCTAACGACGAGGGCTTGCACTAGTCGTCTCATCCTCGGTGAGGCCGTCCTTGCTTGGTGTTATTCGGGCTAATATGAGGTATGAATTCTACGATCATGCTCGGTGCCTTGAGTCAAGGCACTGAGCATGTTCTGAGAAGCAGCACGTCATCGAGTGTACTCGGCGAAATGCGAGACCGCTGTTCCGATCAAGCGAACCACAACAAACATAAACGAACGATAAAGCTTCGGTAACGAAGCATCGTTCCCGTAGAAAACGAAACGATGAGCTCTTGAGCGCGCAACCCCTGGGTTTTGCTACGATGCTGATCTGCTAGGGCACCGAGCGGCAGGCTTAAATTAGTGGAGCGCTCGACCGGCTACCGCTCGCACTATCGCTGTCTGAGGTACACGCTTGTGCGGACCCTGAGATACGCGGTAATTCTGACGTTGCCTGTCGTCGGTTGTTGCGGATTGCCGACTTTACCCTTGAACCGAAAACCCATCCAAAATATTTCATTTTCACTCCGAAGCAAAATGATAAATAACATTTCGGTTAAGTTTTCGTTCCGGTCAAAAATGTCGTTTGTTATCGTTTTTCGTTTTCCTTCCGTTCCGACACACTGCACAGATCACAAGTATATCGGTGCAACACAAACGTCTGACCTTAGATGGATCTCCCATGTTAATCATATTACTTCAAATGCCCTAAGCCGACTTTTCTTTCTTAAGCGGCGTCTACGTCAAGCCCCACGAGAAACCAAATTACTAGCTTATAATGCGCTTATCAGATCAACCTTATCAGATTAGCTTGCTTTTCGTCGACTAAAAAATTAATTAACATGCTAGAGGGAGTTCAAAGAAAAGCAATTAGATTCATCGTCAATAAATATCGACTTACAGATTCTCCAAGTGCTCTGCTAAAAACTGCCGGAATACTCACAATCCAAAACCGAGCGACATTCGCTCGATTGAAATTGCTGCACCAGATAATTCATAACAAGTTAAATGTTAACAGCTCCAAGTACGTTACCATCGCAAACACTAGAATAACACGACTTAAGCATTCCTACACCCTACAGGAATATCGTTTTAAAACTGACTGTTTTAAATACTCTTTTTTTTTCGCTAGCCATAAGGCAGTGGAATGGTTTACCTTCCAATATCACCAATAGCTTGTCAATTACACATTTTTGTCACTTCTTGAAAACTACTTACTAGATTCTCAGTGATGAAATTTAACTGTTGCGCACCTTCTTCACTGTTGTTACTAGTGAATTGCTAACCTTCTTTGCAACGCCTTTGTAAAATACTGCTGGACTGTATAGATATACATTTTACCCCTCTTTATACTTCTCAGTTTCATGTTGCTACTTATTATGTTGCTATACTGAGATTCTGTGTTTGTATTTTGTATTTTTCTACATTACTACTATGACTTCATTATGTTTATTGTTTGACCTTGTGGCCTACCTGCAATAATCCCTTATGGAATTGGCAGTATTTTCTAAATAAAATAAAAAATAAAAATGTGTGTCTAAAGCAACAGTACTATGTGATAAGCATGCAAGGAGTAGCCAGCGCCTTGCGCGCCTGAACATAGTTAATCAAATTTGAATAAAGTACTAGCCGAAGGTAAAAAAAAATCAAAAAAGGTGGCTGACTAATGGAGTAGCACACGAGGAATAAGGATTATAAACAGGGATAAGGTGCCTCAGAAAGGCTGGCCAACGTTTCGATAGGAGGACCTATGACGAAGGTAGGTCCTCCTATCGAAACGTTGGCCAGCCTTTCTGAGGCACCTTATCCCTGTTTATAATCCTTATTCCTCGTTAGCTGAAGGTAAAGAAAATCGAGGGAGATAATCGAGGGAGGAAAATCGAGGGAGGAGAGGTAAAGAAAAGCCCTTGCAAAGAGCACTGCCGAACTGCAGGGCAGGCCATGCAGCTGTCGGCGATGCACGCTGGACGCCTGCGTATTTCGTGCAATTGCAACGTTGTTTGTGTAGTGATCGCCGTATTGGAAAACTTTTTCCGTGTTCTAATTGGTCACCTGATTAATGTTACGACGATTTATCTGAAATAGAACTTATTTCGCCGATATTTCAAGAGCTGTTCATCGTAAAAATCCATATTCAGTGGTTTTGCGACCGCTTCTTCGATAGCGTGCTGCGCTAAGGTTTGATTTCTATCTGTAGCTGCCACATTGTGATGGAGGTTGATAGAATAACGCTTGTGAAGTGCGAACGCGCTGCCGTAAAAAGAATTAAGGGTCGTTTGATAAAGCATGCTTGATAGCCACAGTGGCACTTTTGGATGTTACACGCTTAAACGAGGAGTGATCGGCACCGTAAGGGATACTCCAGTTCGGCCTCGCTGACGTTCACTTATTTTCTTTTCTTTAAGGCAGTGTTTGCTAGACTGTGGGTCATGGTACTTCCTATAGGTCATGAGCCTTTTTCTGGGAGTCATGGAGGGTGCCAAATATATGTACTATCGACCAAAAAAGTTTACGGAACAAGGGATCTGACAAAACGCTGAATATCTCCGCTGCCTCAAAACGCAGCCAAGTACGAGGTCTGTTAGAAAAGTATCCGAGCCTTGGCCGAAGGAAAAAAAAACTGGCACAACTGGAGCGTTGGAAACCAAATCACCCTTAAAGTAGACTTCTTGGGACTCCACACACTTCTCCCAGCGGTGCTGCCGTTTTTGGAAGCATTCCGAAAAGGCCTCTTTCGGAATTAAGTTTAGCCCAGCTGTCGTTGCAGCTATAATGTCTTCTCTTGTCTGAAATCGAGCTCCTTTCAATGGCCTCTTGATTTTTGGAAAAAGCCAGGAGTCGCAGGGGGCCATATCAGGAGAGTAAGGAGCCTGTTGAACTACAGGAGTCTGGTTTTTCGCCAAAAAAGTCTGAATCAAGTGCAAGGAATGTGCAGGAGCATTGTCGTGACAGATGCGCCAATTTCCTGTTGACCACAACTCCGGTCTTATGCGCCGCACAGCATCACGTAGGCGACAGAGGACATCCCTGTAGTGATTGTTTGTCCCTGTGGTGCGTACTCGTGGTGTACCACATCGTGGGAGTCAAAGAAATCAGTCAGCATCAATTTGACGTTGCTGTGCACTTGGCGGGCATTCTTTGGTTTTGGTGACGTGGAATGCTTCCACTGTGACGACTGGGATTTGGTTTCCGGGTCGTACCCATACACCCAAGACTCCTCACCAGTGATTATGATGTTCATGAAGTCGGGGTCACTGTTTGTGGAATCCAACATGTCCTGTGAGACTTCAACACGAAGTTGCTTTTGCTCCACCGTGAGCAGCTACAGCACGATTTCGCCGCAACTATCTTCATGGCCAAATCTTCAGTCATAATGGAATGTGCAAAAAAGTGCTGATGCCCAGCTCTTCCGCAATTTCTCGGATAGTCACACGACGGTCCCGCATCACCACAGCGTTCACTTCGGCAATGACCTGGTCATTTCGGCATGTTGATGGCCGACCGGAGCGTGGCTCGCTCTCCACCGATGTGCGGCCGTCTTTAAACCGGTTGTACCACTCCTTAATTTTTGTGCTGCTCATAGCATCGTCACCGAAAGCCGTCTGAATCTTCCGAATGGTTTCCACTTGGCTATTGCCCAGTTTCTGGCAAAATTTGATGCAGTAGCGCTGCTCTAGTCACTCCGCCATTTTCCTTGCAATAAAAAAACCGACGAGAGCACTGCGCACCACCTCACTGAAACGCTGCGTCCCAGCGACTGACGCTATCGGGAGGCGGGAAAAAATTGCGCTTCCGCACGAAGGTTCAAGCTCGGTTGATGCAAGCGCACTTGTTTCGTATCCATCAGATGTTCGAGAAAAAAATAAGGTCGGATACTTTTCTAACAGACCTCGTATTCCCATTTCCAGCCTCTACTGGTATATGCGAACAACACTGTTATGTACGCTTTTACTGGCTACTTTTAAAGGCTGCTCGTATATTTAGCGTTTTCCGAGATCCCGTGGTCCGTAAACTTTTTGGGTCGATAGTAGGTTCTGCTTGCCGGAACACCAATGAATTTTCATTCTCGTTGCCCTAGCTTCTTTAGCGCCTTTTTATTTAAGCGTATTATGCAGGGTGTTCTTTTTTTTAAATAATACAGATTTTTTAAATGAAAAGGCTATCACTGCGAGACACCCGTCGTCTTCTCAGAGGAGCTCTATGTTAAGGCGGAAATACTTTGCCGCTGCTTAAGTTAACCTGCAAAGAAGAATTAAGAAACGATTCTTAAGAACAATTATTATTAACTTGAAGGCGCAGGTTTTCGCATTTGCAAAACTTGTAGGGTGTCACAATTTATGGCATGCCCATATTTTACAAATCCCGAAAAATTCCACGTAGTTTGAGATATTCGCCATAGAAGTTCAAGGCCAAATCCAGGCAATACCGGTACCGAGCGCGTTGGGAGCGCAGAAAAGGCGGTTGCTTTGCTACGTCAGGCGGAAACGCCCCGTGACGAAGGGAGTGACGACATTTGAATGAATGCGCGTCGCGGCAGAAATTGTCGGGGAAAACGGCAAGTCATTTCGGTGCATAAGCGCACCGCTTATCTTTCGCGCGTGATGTCCATTCCAACATTCCAACATTTTGGAACGTTGCACATCACTGACAATCTGAGTAATGCTCGAAGCGCTGATCTTCATTTTAAGAAAAGCAGGCCTTGCAAAATGAATATACTCAAGTGGATTTATATATATATATATATATATATATATATATATATCCACTCAATCGAAGCTATATATATATATATATATATATATATATATATATATATAGCTTCGATTGAGTTGTTCACTGATCATGTCAATAAGCGTATGCTACGCATACCACCTGCAGTGTTGTTTATACCACGTGTTCTAGAACCTTTACATATTGTGATCTATGTGTCAACCATGCAAAGCAATCACGATTAGCAAGTAAATGAAGTCGAGCGCTGGGACAAAACATGAGCATTGACTGAAATGCCGAATGGTGCGTAACAAATTTTGTCCCCTTTAGGGAAGTAAAATGTATTATTATTTCTGTATTGGATGATCGGTATTTACGTTTGTTCCCTTGTTAGCACCCATTCAATCGCAACCTCCTCCGCCGCTCATCTGCGTCTTCGAGGAGCGAATGAACACTACGATGGAATTCCCGGAGGACGGAATGTGTGACTACGTCTTCTATTCGGCATCTGAGCCCGACAATGGCATGGGTCTGATGGGCCCCTTTCATGATAAATTTAAGCACTTCTTGGCGAACGCAATGACACAAGAGGCTACAGAGTACGGACTCGGACTAGACTTCAAGTAAGAAGTCGGTTCTTTTATTCGATTACGTGCGCTGTCATTAACCACATTAAGAATTTTATTGCAAAGAATATTTCGGGTCTGGCCTCATGACGCCATGTGGAAGTGTGAATGCGTAATGTGAGACATCTACAATGTTTATTGAACGTGTTAAGTAAAGCTTTCATGACAACAAAGATTTTAAATGTTTTTATTTCTGTACAAAAAAAAAGTCAGCGTTGTCGTCTTCGCTTTCACTTGAGGGTCTCACGCGTTTTGCTTGTTTGACTTGCAGTCGTATCGCAGACCACAAGCAAGTACTGCAGCGACCGGACGCCTTTGTGATTCTTGAGAATATAATGAAAAGAGGCATTTCTCATTTCGGCTATCTGAACACAAAAGTCTATGGTTTTGGAAAGCAACACCTGAAGGCTACGCTGATGAACCTTAAGGTGAGAGGACCTAACTCTCATTTATTGGACCTATTTCACCACTGCTGTATTCTTACTTTTCATGCTGTGTCACAGTCTATAGGTAAGGACGGGAGGCGGAAATATGGGGGTCACTCAAGTGGCAGGGAAAATGGGATCCTATTAGTTTTTACCATCACCCCGTTAAAGTGTGATTTTCAGGCTATGCAGTATGATTGTGCTTCAGCTTGCCATGTTAATTACATTGCACAATAGAAGTGTAGAGGTCAAGTTCCTGCACATGCTTACATTGGCGCACGTTTCCCCCGAAGAAACTTTCCGAAGTTCTTTTGCCGAAGAGGACAGCCCTGCGACGAACCTACACCGTATTAGCCATGGGACTGCCAACATCTGGATGGGTTAGGATGACTGCCAAATATTTTGGGTAAGCTGTTTACACCATCTTTAGTTGTAATTTGAAATTCGCTTTGCGGAAGTTATTATTTTTTGCTGCAAATGAGTATATTGGCTACTCGATAGATGTTGACACAACAAAACATTTTTTCCAGAGTCTTGGAACTGCAATAACTGCAGCCAAGTTCAGCAGCCCCAAACGAACGAAGTACCAAAGGAAAGGCAGAATTTGTTACTAAAAAGAAAAAAGTCCTAGTTCAGTCCGAAAGGAAAAACATCGATAGCATTAACAATGTATTAGACAACTACACGAAATACGTTTGTAGTTTTATTGGCCGCATAAATTAGGTAAACATACACTTAGTGTACCAACTATATACTGACTTACTAAAAAAATTAAGAACGACGACGTTGTGTATGCAGTAATACCCAACATTGTAATACTTACCTGACAATGATAATTAATAAGCATGGCGCATGGTAATACTGCTTAGGTCGCAGTCGTTTTGATGATGTTGCTGAGGATTTTCAGCCCCCCTTTAAGTAATCAACCCTGCTTCGCACGGCACTCTTTATGGCGTCATATTGCAGGCAGTTATGAACATAAATTGCTACAATGCCATCTCTCTTACTTCTTCCTAAAGACTGACGCGTAACGGTACCCCGCGAGAACACAGTTCCCTGACAGTCGTGAATTAGGTCTCGGTGAAAGCCAAGAAAGCAAAATTGTGTTTTAGGCTGTTAAGAAATATGTCAACTGCATCTTTTTTTTTTACTTTGTAAACGTGGCGCATTTAGGTGAAAACAAGAACTGCATTTCTTGGCGTAAAGCGTTTAGCTGTTGGAGATGATTTGCATCGGAGTAGCGTCTTCTTGTCGCATGCCATCATTACGTAATCACCAGATGCAGGCGGTAATCTTAATGTTTGTCAATTTTTTGTAACTCCTGCGCAGAAGCGATTCTGATCACCTGATGACGAGGGCTGCAACGCACAAGAAACATTTTTGTACGAGGCAAACTCGTAATAATTTTCAAGTGCGCTGAATTTCATTTGTCATTAAAGCTTCCTGTTCTGAGCCGTGAGCGTTTCATTAAAGATTTAGGTGGCATTGCTTTCCGCAATTGACATTTCTTAGCGACCCATGACAGCATCAGGTTTTCTACCTTTTCTCTCATTCCTAGACGGTACGTGGTGGGTTTCCTCAACCTGATTAAACACTGCTTTGCCGTTATCAAATATGTATCTGGATACCTTGTAGCTATACAATGACAACCTAAGTGCACTCATTATACCTTCGTTTGCATTTTCAGCTTTTACTTCAAGCCCGACATCGTCGTTTCTATAGCCCACCTGTTTGCCGAGGATAAGCACTTGGTTGACTGCACCGTAATGCCACCGACGCTCTTGTATTTGCCTTACGCGAGGAGTTACGCGTACAGCCTGGTACGGAAATTGAAGCTTTTTTTTCCAGTATGCGTTTAGGTGAAAGTTATTTTCTATGCCTGTTAGAACTATTGTCTCAATACACCAAAACAAAGCCCAATGAAATATTTTTCCTTTGCCTTTTACGACCTTATACACATATTTTATTTGCGGGTTGTTTTTATATATGTAGGTATCCTGGAAATTATCACAATTATTGTGTTTCTGTACAAGCAATGAAGCCAGATAGTAGGAAAGCAATATTTCGCTCTTGTCATCGTTAATGAACATGTCCACCAATCCACTCCACATGTTTTACAAATTATTTTACCAACTTGGTGCTCCTCTATCAGTTGGGTTCTTGTCGAAGCGTCTAGTCTGCTGCACAGGACGATCTCACTTAGCACTTTGGTATTTATAGTCACATTTTCATTACCATGGACATGTATTCATTATTTACAGCGATGGAACGATGGAAATAAGCGCCTTGTTTATCATTGATTAAATTAAGCATTCTGTCTTCAACCATTCGTCCCCAACATTTAGTACATACGACAGGGTTTGGTAAAAGAAATTGAAACCGTGCCTTTTGTTATGTTGTCGAAACCAGAGGCAATCAGTTGCTTTGTGGAGTCATCATCATCAGCCTATATTTTATGTCCACTGCAGGACGAAGGCCTCTCTCTGCGATCTCCAATTACCCCTGTCTTGCGCTAGCGTATTCCAACTTGCGCCTGCAAATTTCTTAACTTCATCACCCCATCTGGTTTTCTGCCGACCTAGACGGCGCTTCCCTTCTCTTGGTATCCATTCTGTAACTCTAATGGTCCATCAGTTATCCATACTACGCATTACATGGCCTACCCAGCTCCATTTATTCCGCTTAATGTCAACTAGAATATCGGCTATCCCCGTTTGTTCTCTGATCCACACCGCTCTCTTCCTGTCTCTTAACGTTACTCCAAAGATTTTTCGTTCCATCGCTCTTTGTGCGGTCCTTAACTTGTTCTCGAGCTTCCTTGTTAACCTCAAAGTTTCTGCCCCATATGTTAGCACCGGTAGAATGCAATGATTGTACGCTTTTCTTTTCAACGACAGTGGTAAGCTCCCTGTCAGGATTTCGCAATGCCTGCCGTATGCACTCCAACCCAATTTTATTCTTCTGTGAATTTCTCTCTCATGATCAGGGTCCCCTGTGAGTAATTGACCTAGATAAACGTACTCCTTTACAGACTCTAGAGGCTGACTGGCGATCCTAAATTCTTGTTCCCTTGCCAGGCTATTGAACATTATCTTTGTCTTCTGCATATTCATCTTCAACCCAATTCTTACACTTCCTCGATTAAGGTCATCAATCATTTGCTGTAATTCGTCTCCGTTGTTGCTGAATAGGACAATGTCATCTGCAAAGCGAAGGTTGCTGAGATATTCGCCGTTGATCCTCACTGCCTTCCCAGTCTAAGAGCTTGAATACTTCTTTTAAGCATGCAGTGAATAGCATTGGAGAGATTGTGTCTCCTTGCCTGACCCGTTTCTTGATAGGCAACTTTCTACTTTTCTTGTGGAGAACCAAGGTAGCTGTAGAATCCTTGTATATATTTGCTAAGATATTCACGTATGCCTCATGTACTCCTTGCTTACGCAATGCCTCTATGACTGCTGGTATCTCTACTGAATCAAATGCCTTTTCATAATCTATGAAAGCCATATAGAGAGGTTGATTGTACTCCGCGGATTTCTCGATTACCTGATTGATTACATGGATATGATTCATCGTAGAATATCCCTTCCTGAAGCCAGCCTGTTCTCTTGGTTGGCTGAAGTCAAGTGTTGCCCTGATTCTATTGGAAATTATCTTGGTGAATATTTTATACAATACTGAAAGCAAGCTAATAGGTCTATAATTCTTCAATTCTTTAACGTCTCGCTTCTTATGGATTAGTATAATTAATGTCGACGTTCTTCCAGCTCTCTGGTACACTTGAAGTTGTGAGGCATTGCGTATAAAGGGCCGCAAGCTTTACAAGCATGATATCTCCTCCATATTTGATTAAATTGACTGTTATTCCACCTTCTCCAGCAGCTTTTCCCCTGGTCATGTCTTTCAAGGCCCTTCTAACTTCATCGCTAGTTATAGAAGGAGCGTCTGTATCCGCTTCATCACTATTTCGAAAGAAAGTAGCTTGGCTGTTTTGGGCACTGTACAGGTCAGTATAGAATTCTTCCGCTGCTTTTACTATGTCATCGAAATTGCTGATGATATTACCATGCTTATCTTTCAATGCATACATCTTGCCTAGTCCTATGCCAAGCTTTCTTCTTACTGATTTCATGCTGCGTCCATATTTTACGGCTTCCTTAATCTTTCCCACGGTATAATTTCGAATATCCCTTACTTTCTTCTTGTTGATCAGTTTTGACAGTTCAGCGAATTCGATCTGATCTCTTGAGTTGGACGCTTTCATGTTTTGTCGTTTCTTTATTAGGTCCTTTGTTTCTTGGGAGAGCTTACCTACTGGTTGCCTTGGTGCCTTACCTCCCACTACAAGTGCTGCTTCTGAGATCAACCTAGTTACGGTTTCATTAATTACGCGTGTGCTAGTAGCTGTTGAGATAGTACGAGAGATTGTATTAGAACAACTATAGCGGTATATGAAACTTACGATAATTATTAGGCTAATTATGGTTAAAAACTCTAAAGGACGGAGGGAGGAGGAGGAAGAAAGAGAAAGTCAGAAGGCAGGGAGCTTAACCAGAATAACGTCCGGTTGGCTACCCTACACGCGAGGAATGGTGAAGGGGAACACAAAGATGACAGGGAGAGAGAGGAGGGAAGGAAAGAAGGAAATTAGCGGTGAATTCGCTGACGCGTGTGGTATTGCACTGTTAGTCGAAGAATAAAAGACGGAAATGCTGAAATAAACGTTACATCTAAACTTACTTTTCCAGGTGACTGCCCATCAAGCAGTCAAGGAAATGAAACACCTGAGCCCGAACGTTACAATGGCTGTGTCTGTGGGGCTGTATGGACGCTGGTACAAGCCCTCTAACGGAAAAACAATGGTCACCAGTCAGCGCAAGAAATATTCGGTCCAGCAAGAGTGCGCTCACATTACTGAATTTCAGCTCGGCAACATCGCGGACGTGAGTTGATGAGTTTTTTAAACCACTTTTTCGCATCAAATTGAGAAAACAGGGCCCGAAATGACTGACAGTAATATTTTTTTGGAAACAGATTTCAACTTCTGCGATTAGTGTGGTGCTCATGCACATCGAAACGCGTAAACGTAGTGTGTAATTTGTTTTCTATGGCACTAGCTCTTTCCTTATTTTCCACAGGCTGTACCAGAGCAAGAACATAGTATTGTTTAAACTAGCTAAAGCAAGCCTAAGTGTTTGTGTTCGTCTATGATAAAAGGGGATAAATGGTGGGTTTATAATAGCTCGGGTTGTGACGAGTACGTTGGTTGTCAAAATTTAACATATTTTGTTATCAGATTTTAGTCAGAACGCTGTCCCATAGGGCAAACTGAAAAGCTCGTTCATAAACTAGCGATGCGAACAACTGGCATTCAAACACTAATGTGCAGCTCTGTCGCGCTTTTGTTGATGCTCGAACAGAAAACTGATTATAACTAAAATTACTTTGTCTGCTTAGCTCTTTCTGTGTTTGTATGCTTCTCGTGCTTCTGCGATTTTTATGCATATGTTTAACTGCCAGCCTAGCTCAGTAGCAATGGCAAGAAGAAGAAGTAGTTTATTGATTTGAAAATGTAGAGAGGTCGGCAGGAATAAGGAGCATCTGGCCTGCTACTCTACGTAAGGGAAGGCGAAGAGGGTAAGAAAGAGGGTCACAATGGGGCATGATAATGGGAGGAACTAGGTGAAAGGACACATTGCATAAATGATTATCACAAGCGTGAGTCCAGGCCCGTGTCGCCTAAAAAACGTGAAAAAGCACGCATTGCCTCTGTTGTCTGACAACTCTATGGCCCTGCGCCTAGCAAGAGTTCTCCGACAGTGGTCTATTATATAAATGTCTCAAGGTGGCTGCCAGTGTGAGTCTTTCGCGTGCATACTCAGGTCACACCACGAGCACATGGTCTATAGTCTCTATAACACCACACTCTGAACATTCCGGGGAGTCTGTCCGTCCAATGATGTGCAAATATTTGCGCGTGAAAGCGACGCCTAGTCGCAGTCTGTGTATCAAGCATGTATGAGGGCGTGGAATTCCACGCAGAACAGGAAATTGAGTATCGGGATCCAGCCTGTTAAGCCGAAAGTGACGAGCGTCTGGCTGGGCCCAGTATGTTTTCGTCGCACTCCTCATTAATTTCGACAGGAGGCATGTGATATCTGGTCTAGAGAACAGCACTACAGTTCGTAGGCCATTGCTGAGGGCGTGCTTCGCTTCAGCATCAGCCATCTCATTACCATTGAGCCCACAGTGTCCCGGGATCCATTGGAACACTATGCGGTGGTGTTTTTCTTGAGAGCATGAAAGTAGCTCGGCGAGGTAGCAATGGCAATTCTGCAGCGAAATTTGAGGTTACTGGATGGATTCAAAGCCACGGCACTCATATCTAACAACAAAAGCTTCGCACCTATTTCCTTAAAATAATTAATAGCGGTATTATGTTTGGCATCTACATCAAACGATACTACTGTCTGTCAGATTCCCTCACTAAGAGCTGTTTTCTAGTGGCTAGTGTCACCCATTAGGCTCATTTTGTCTGCCTATCTTCTGTCTAGTTATGTTAGAGTCGAGCGGTTTGTGGATCTCTACAACTTGGAAACTTTACGGCAGGTAGAATAGTAAATATATATGCACACCTACACGAACAAATGAACTGAAAAGTCATACCTTTAATCAACTATGATTGTGTGACGCAGGTATGTAAAAGTCAAAATTACCAAAAGACGTACTACGACGAGGCACATCACGCAATGGTGGCCTACAATGAAGACCTTGAAAGAATGTTCGTGTACGACGATGAGAACGCTTTGAATGCGAAGGTAAGTACCAGGAGCAAATTAGTGGCCGAATTTTTTTATCAGAACGACTCATCATGTCCACCAATGAAGAAACATGAAGAAATGAAAAAATAAAGGAGCAGGAAGGAAGCACTTATTGGCTATCCATAGATACACACGCTTGCGGGAGAGATATTAGCGTAATATATGGGCACTATTAGCAATGAGGTCACAGTTTGTAGTCACTGATACGATCTAACATATGAACAGAAATATTGACGGGTTCAGTGGTCAGCACAAGATTAAACATAGCGTCCCCCCACTTAAGCAAAGAAAATACTTGACTTAATCTGTAGAAGAAATGACGTCGAGAAAATATGCACTCTCAGCTTTCCTTAGGCCGCTTTCGTGTGTCTCCGTCCGCTATTTGGTTCCAGGGTAATTAAGTCGCCCGCAAGAATCAGAGGTGAGCGAGGAAACTGTTCGATACAATGGTTAGTGATTCGTTTAGGTATTTATTGAATGTGTCTTGCCAGTCTGGCGGATGTTAACAAGCCCTTACAGCACAAGTTACACATGACAACTGAAGCGTGACCCACAAAATTTCAATACAGGAAACAGAGTCAGGTAAGCGCGCTTGGAAATATTTTTACAGCAAAGCTGTTAAGGCCTCAGTCTTCGATGTTCGTGTCCGCGTGTATAAAAAAACTGTCATTGGCTGTATGCTGTATGTGCAAGTGAAAGCACGCGAGGGATGTGCGCTTTCACGGGGAGCGAACGCACGGCGGAGAGCAAACGCGACTTCTTCTGTCACGCGAAAGGCCGTGGGGGGACAGGAGGGAGGGAG
Organism: Dermacentor silvarum; assembly: GCF_013339745.2. Taxonomy (NCBI): domain Eukaryota; kingdom Metazoa; phylum Arthropoda; class Arachnida; order Ixodida; family Ixodidae; genus Dermacentor; species Dermacentor silvarum. Next base: position 105,643,854 of record NC_051163.1, on the reverse strand, counting down.
GGGAGGCGACGTTTAGCTGCGGCACCAAATGCGTATCTTGCGACCGCGTGCAAGGGGAACTGGCAACTCAATCACCCACGCGAAAAGAGGAGAGCGGGTAGGGCAGCGCGGAAGGGAGGGAGTGCGGCTTTTGCTCTGCGAGCAATTAACTGCGTACTTGTACTTTTCACGGCGACGGGCGGTCGCACGCACCGTATCTTGAAAGCGATCGGCAACACGGCTCCTACCTTTGTATGCGGTGTGCCTTCGCCGCTCAGTTTCCACTGAAGCGATGGACCGCATGAACCCTCACTAGCTGCTGCTGGCACGCTTGCTCACGCCAGCGTTTTGACAGCGCACGTCAGTAACGCGCAAAACTATTGTCGATGACGGCGACGTTTTGCCCGCGTTCGCACCGAACGCGCGCGGCGTTGGTGACGTGTTTATGAAGAACGTGCCAATTTTGCCGTACATCCTATGCCGGTGTACCGTTGCGACCACAAGGCCATGCTCCCTGTGGCCACTAAATAAATGAAAACCACCGGATCATATATATTTCTCATTCTTTAATAGTTCAAATAACCAATTACACCATCACATCTTAACAGTCATAATTGGAAATACATAATTCCCACCATAATACAGCTTCGCTGGTCTTTCGTCTTCACCCCAGTAGAAGAGCTGACAGTTTTTTACTGCAATTACATCACCACCGCCACGTATTTCTGCCCTGACTTTTCGAAACAAAGTAAGGCGTTTGTAAACTTATTTCAGACGCATTGCACAGCAGCCATGTCTCAGTTATGAATATGATATCACCAGAGAAGGACTCGACAAACGCACCAAGGTGATGGTCTTTTCTGAAAATACTTCGAAAATTTTCTACAATATTAGACACCTTTTTTTTATCCTGAGTAACAATGACACGTCAATTGACATTCGCGTGCGCCTCGTGTCTTGGAATGGTGACCACTTCATTGCTTGAAGGGTTGACGGTGAAATTTCTGTTACCCATTATAAGCTTACCAAACTGCAGCTTATATTTCTCGACCGGCTTTCTTACGCGCACGCACGATCACGGAGTGTCTTTTGCAGTTGAATTTGCGGGTAAATATCTGCCTTTGTCCAGACTCAAAGGTAGCCAACTCTTTCAGTTTTAAAGCGTTTTTCAGGGTATTGCTTTTGTCTTTGAAGTTCAGGAGTTTAATCAGAACAGGCCGAGTGCGATCAGGTTTACGTTGACATACTCGATGGGCTTACTTCATTTCACTTGGAGGAATGCCTAATTTTCTCGAAACAAATTCGGCAGTTTTTCCTTGTCGTTCCACTTTTCAGGAATACTCTTAAATAAAAGCATATTTCCTCTCGTTTGAGTATTGAGGTCATCCTCTACGATCGTTGCTTGCTGTGTCTGTTTCTGTGGGGTACTCTTCAACTGCACTTGAGATTCTTGAAGAACAAAGCCGACAGCCGTAACGCTTTCCCTGAGATTATCAAGTCTCAAGTCGTTCCTCAATTTAGGAGAGCTGTCTTTTGCGTCGGTCAATACAGTGTGGATATCTTTCGGTTTATTCGTCACTTCTTTGTGAAATCGTTCGTTCGAGAATGTTAGTTATTTCACCAATGTCCCAATTTGGTCAACCTTATCCGGACCCGGATTAACCTCAACATTTCCCGCACGTATTAGTAGATAAACAAGACAAAAAAGAGTGGTAGGCGTGTACCTGCGAAGTAACGCCGACCAAACGAAGACGACTGGAGGCATACATGGCTACATGGCTCCGCAATCTTTCTTGGTTGAACGAAACAGCTGATGCGGGCGCGGTAGGTGCACAAATCAATACCTATACCTGATCAGTCAATGACATTGGACACAATGGGGAATTGCAGCCACCGAGACATTGAAAAATATGAAAGAAGTACGTTGCTACACTCTTACCTATAAAAACAACACACTGTTAGCTCGAAGCTTTGGGCTACAAATCCGCCCTCGATCAGCGTGAGAGATTTTTTAACAGGAATGCTAACTTGAGGGCGCTGCAGCTGACACTCAGTTTCATTACCGATGTAGTGCTGATCGTTCCAGATGTGATGGATATCGCAAACCATGGCACGAGGTAGCAGGGCACGTAAGGTACCGGACGGCAATCCGCAGGCACCAAGACGATTCAGCCAACGCCGTTAAACCCAACGCTGCGCACTCCTCTGGGCTGTCGAAGGTTAAATTTACAGCACACTGTGCACTCGAAGGTTTGGGTTGCAAAATATTAGATTAGCTCTATTACCTCTGCAGTAGGATTCCACTATATTGCGCCTCCTCAGAATATTGTTGCTCAATAATTTTATGTTTAACATCGTTCCTTTTACCGCTATCCTCCACATTGATGTAACGCTTCGTGGTTAGTTTCTGTGTTTTCTTTCTACACTTGGGTGAAGAACTTTCCTGTATAGGTACAGATATGTCGAAGCTACATATTTTCACTATTCCTCAGTAATGTTTTTAAACTAAAGTTTGCTCTGTGCCATCCACACTCTAAAATACAACCAATTCAGGTGTACGTGCCCTTACCTGCTTCATTACCCAATGTTGATCATTACATATCCATTTTATTAATATCAAATCACGACTCCACGTCAGGTTTAATTACAGTATTTCTATTTGCGCTCATAAATACGCCTGGAAAAGTGTTTATTTTTACACATCGTACTATTTCGTACTGCACAATAGCGCTTCTTCTCTTAGTAAGACCGTATTTCTCACTTCTTTAACTGTGTTTACTTGTGGGTGTTGTTTCATGCATCTCTGTTTTCTGCTATTCGTATTCCCCCATTTCTTGGTATATCAATTACCTGCATTGCAACTGCTGAATCAGTCATGCGATAAAGTGATATGAATCGTGATCTAAGCACAATATATTTGCGAGATTGAAATCAGGATCTGCATCAAGTTACACTAGAAAAATGCTGGCGCACGGCGTTTTGCCGGCGCTAGTAGTTAACTACAGCTTCTTCGCTGAGTTGGGTTCTTATAGAAAGTCGTCGATAATATCGCACAAAGTGCTTCGTGATTCTTCTCAGCACCAACGCGATTTGTTTAACATACAACCCGCCTAAATCTGCACACTGGATGTATGAGCCTCGAGAGGGCGAGCTTTAAATTAGCAGCTTCTTACGCTACAGTATTTGCTTGTTACGTCGCGTTCTTTCAAGGCCGTCGTCGAAAGTTACCCATTCTTGAAAATAACAGCGAAGGTTAGCACAGGTTTCAAATTTTACATGTTGTGGGACAGCCCTGCTCAGCAGAACGCCTGATGGTTTTTTTGTGTTGAGCATGGGTCCAACGACTGCGTTCTCTTTAGATACCTCTCGTGAGAGGCATTTGTTCGAAGCGTTGGCCACACAGAGCTATGTGTTGTCTGCTTTAGCTATAATTAAAACATCGAACCATGCACTGGATGTTTGTGTAGTGGGCGACTCTTTTCGTTACAGCATGCTAGACATCCCGGACAACGCTGCCACCATTAGGTATCCCAGTGTCAAGTGCCACTCGAGCGGAAACCTTTCAATATAATTGTTGGGAATGCAGAGGTAGCCCGTTAGGTCTTCGTACAGAGGTTATGTTTCCCACGTGCATTGTCTAGGACCGTCGAAGTAAAGCAAAATGGCTATATAAGAGACGTCGTCACTGGCACACCGCCCAAGCTTTATTCTCATCAGCAGAACAAAAACTTTTGACATTGCTTTCTCTTTAGCATAAGCAAACTGGTCACTTGTTAGGCCGATTATGCGATAGGCTGGGCAATGACTGCACTGGTAACATTAGTTTGGTAAGAAAGTGCCCAAAAATGTAGTCGAAGGCAATAGGGCATGTTTGTCAATATAGAGCGTGATTGGTCTCCATATTTTCTCGTTTCCATTCCAGTCCTCTTTAAATACCAAGATAAATGATTCCTAGGGCGAACAGGGGGTTTTGACCATCAGCAGTATCACAATAACAATTAGTGTGTTATTTCACCGCCAAAGATACAGGAAAAACCCCGTGTATGTGGCAGTTAAAATGCCATCTGACACTAGTGATTTATTGGCGTGAGATTCGGGAGTTGAACTGCTGTGCGTGTAGGATTTAGGAATGGAAACTGCGTTCGAACCGTGTTGTGGCTTCATGCCTAACGTTTTTTATTAGCTTCAGATGCACCATTTTGTCCACGTGATGTGAACCAAATTCATGTACAAAAAAACAAAAACAAAATTCGCACTAATCATCGGAGCATTTCATTTGTATTAGAATGTTGTATTGTAGCTAGCGAAATGACATAGTTGACCCTACCAAGTGTTTATACGACAGAATGTGAATAGATATAGCAATAGTGACCAAAAGTAGTTTTAGGAGTAAACTAGTTTAGGCCATCCAATTTATATTTAGCAGGCAGCAAAAAGGGCACAATGATTGCTAGAAACTACAACGCCAATCTGAATGCGTCAAACACATGAAAAAGGTAGACTACGACATTAGTTTACGAAAGATATTGAGTTTTTGCCCCGCAAGGCGTCTTCGAGCACAATCACTGAAGTTTCGGCGCTGCAATATTCTCGTACCACTATTTCACACACCACGTAAGCAAACCTCCTCTTGTTTTCGCTTCAGTTATGCACAGCGAAGGGGTTCTACCACAACCTCAAGTATGGCGTTGCGGCCTACAACCTGGAGTACGCGGACGGCACTGATGTGTGCGGAGCTGGCGAGTACCCCCGAATCCGTGCCCTGAGACGAATTACCAAGAGCCTGGCGAATGCTTTCGTGTCACCACACAGCGTCGGAGACTGTGAGTAATATGCAACCATCGTAATCATTTGCATAACTTTAACCTGTTTCAAGACTAGAGCCTCTGAGTGACATCTGACGTATTTGTCTCTATCAGCCCAATATTGCCCTGTATCCGCAAGTTTTCTCGTGTAATCAGAACATTGCAATTATGAAAGCCCTGAAAACGTTTTACCATAGGGTCCGGAGCGTTGTTCCGACACGTGAGCGATAATCGAGTAATTTATACAGCGCAGTTAAGTCAAGCGAAGTCTAGTGCTGCCTCGTTCGAATTCAGTTTTTACGTTCGAATCGTGAGCCCCACTGCTTACTTTCTGTCCGCCATCGTTCCCTATCCCCTCCTAATTTATGTTCCTTGACATTATTACATAAGTGACAATTAAGGGCAACATGTGTAAACTTGAAAACATCAGTTATTCAACGGGGAATGAATATAATAAATGCAATCTTTGGAAGTCAGGAAACACCCCATGCAGCGCTGAAGAACCGGTAGGTCGGATTCATAGCTAATTCATGTGGCGTGACATAACAAGAACAAAGAGGTGAACGGAGAATACGTGCGTGTACTCGCGCGTAAAAACCTATTTCAAAACATGATATGTATGTACCAAGAAAGATTCCTGACATAATGTTAGTAAAAGCAAGATACAACGAGCAGAGCAGGCACATATGGCAAAATGTGACATGGCCATGAAGGCATATGACACACAGAAACCTTTAAGGCTTTCATTTTATTTTTGTTGAAAGGGGCTATTGAGGTTAGACTGAACATGTGTGTTCTACTAGATTGATTACCGTGTCGGGAAATAATAGTTCTGCCAGTTGGTTTAGAAATGCAACCCCATGCGCACTCACAATACCGCTATTTTGTGGTGAATTATACAGGTAAGCTTAAAGGGACTCTAAAGAGAAACCGGAAGTTGAGCTTAAATGGTAGATTATCCTTTCACGATCACAGCCATACCATTCTTACTGCAAACAGATGTTTAATAGGCGAGAAAATAGCGAAAAACTGAAGAATAGGTGCTGACGCCCCTTCGAATTTCCCGCACTACACGTTCTGACGTCGGAGATTACAAATGCAGGCCGGTCGCGATTGGTCAAGAGCGATTTAGCGCTGTTAATAAAACGCAAAATGAAAGACACCTTAAACGTACATAAACAGCGTTTGCCTACTTTTTAAACCGTTTCAAGCGAGGAAGTACAAGTTTAGCACAAAATTAAATAAATAAGAAAAAATGGCATGGCGATACATGCGGCCGTGATAGTTTCGTAGTTTCGTTTTTGGTCAATGCATCGTCGCGCGCGCCTGTTCCGCTCTACGGTGTTTGTTTGCGTGTTGCGTGGCTCGAAAAACGTTGACTTCGCGGGAAACAGCCAGAAAATGCCTCGTGTGTGTAGTGTTGAGGGCTATATAAATGGCCCAAGGCGCTTGCTCAGGGGCAGTGGCAGTGTTGACTCGATTGTGTCCTTTCATGTGGTGTCGCGCGGTCAGCCCCGGCTCCCCGGCGTTCGCAATGGCTCAGTGCTCTGCCGATGATGAAACGGCAAAAGAGCCAGAGAAACCGATGGTGTGCTCTCTGCATTTCTCGCCCTCGGATTATGTGTATAACCCTGCCCTCGGAAAGTATCTTGGCGTGTCCCAGAGGCCAGTCCTTTCTCGAGCAGCTGTTCCCTCAATGCGGCCTTCATCAAACCCCCTTCCGGTGCCCCTGCAGCAGCAAACTGGCGGCTCGGTGAGTGCTGAATGTCATTAAATAAAGCCACGAAATAACCATACCGAGTACGTGCGGAACTTTCTACGCTTGTTCTGTCGGGAACATCGTGGCCTGGCGGACCGGACGCTTCGCCTTCCGTCGACGAAAATGAAGCTCTCCGCCGGCGCGGCCGGCGGCTCACCGCCATCGCACGCGGAAACACCTACCACTCGAGCACGGAGGATCATTTCGCGCTCTGTTTCACTGAATATCGCTGAAATGCAGTCCTGCTTCCCTGGCGAGCTCTTCGTTGCAAGGTTCAGCTGAAGCAACGGTATCCATCGCGGCGAACGCAAACGCAGCGACCATGCATGCAGCCATGATGCATCCAGTGCCTCGGCCGTTTACGCAAGCGGTGACGTATCATGGCGCATTCTGATTCGCCGAGAGCAATGAAATCTGTGACGACACTGCTTCAGCGCCAAATCTGGGGTGAGAGAAATTGAGGAAGAGGTATTTGGTCTTTGTTTACGAATTTCTCCGCTAATAACTCATATTTTTGCACTCAACAAAAACTGCATGCATTCCTGAAGGTCCCTCTTTTATTCCAGCTGAACTTCCTGTTTCTCTTTAGTGTCCCTTTAAGTTGTCGTTTTACGAACACGTGTTCGCAGTACCATCAATGTTCTGTCATATGCTCACTACTAAGCTCCTGTCTTACCGCACATCGTCCCTGTGAGGCTGCACACAAATAACGTCTACTGCTGTTTTGTCGAGAAAGGGTAACCAACTACGAAAAATAACAAGGCTTATATGTCCACTGATTAGAAGACATATACGTCGGCACGCGTCAACAGCTTTTCCAACAACAACAAAAAAAAAATCAATACCTTCGAAGTTTCTGTGCGCGCATTATGTATGCTATGACTCACGCCAATGGCGTTTGTCGAAACATTGGCTTCAGCGATATTCCTTGTTCGAACATTGCTCATCACTTACTGATAAATAATTCTTCTATTTGCAGTTGACGGTTATTTATTCTTAGACAGCTACTTCCTGATTGTACTGTTTCATTTTTTTACTATTTCAATGCACTTTTTTCATCCTTTCAAAGCTTAATATTGATGAAGCTGCGCACTTAAGAACAGACACGTTCACGCACACATCAAGAAGTACTATATTTACAACGCGTCTTTATACCTCAACATTGCTTTCCAGTTTTTTCAACCTTACTCTTTTAATACTGCACTAGCACAACCACTTCCCCATCCCCTCACTGACACAGCTAAGGAACCCTTTTCTGAACACTTCTACATTTTCAAGCGAAGCTTGTATACGCTAGCTTGCGCCGGCGATGTAACGCTAAAACTCCGGCTCCAGCGGCGGCGCACCGGCGCCGGAGCGTGAGTCATTAGGCACGGTGCCGGCTGAGTAGGCGCGCTCACGCCACGTGCGTAGCCAATCACAGCCATTTCGCTTCTGCCGGGAGGGAAAGAGCAGGAGAGGATTTCGCGCGCGCTGCGCCCGCTTCGTTTTCGTTCAGTTCAGTCTCAGCAAACCGATGGGATGGGCGCGCATTGTGCGTACCCCCGAACAACAGGCAGCTCTCGCCGAGTGCCACAGGAGATCGCCCGTGAAAGGGCGCGTCGTCGACAGGCCGATCCTATGGTGCGAGCTGCTTAATCTGCGGCACTCCGCCAACGCCGAGCAGATCACCTAACCTTCCCTTGGTGACGGTCAAGTTACTCACAAGAAACATAACCGTCAAACACAAGGTGCAACCAGGAAGGATAAGCTTCACTTACCCCCATTTTCCGGTAGGGGAAAGTCCGAGAAATTTTTTTAACCCTGCTCTACGCACACGCGTAATGTCCTCCTTCAGTGGTAGTGCCCGAAATTGCGCTACAGCGCCATATAAACGCTGCAAAGAAAAGTAGTTGCTGCCTCGATGGGAAAAGGTTTGTCGGAACGTTGGCTCTGTTTTTAAAAAGATATCTTGTTTGACAGCTGTTCACTACACCTATGTCAATCTTCCTCCAGCCTGCCGTCTTTGTAGGAACGAATTTTGTGATATCACATTATAGAGAGAATGCTAGGACACTAGGACGCTCTTCGCGCATGCGCCTATACCCTTCCTATTTTCGTAAGTGCGCTCCGGGACATGGCGCTGAACGACGTGCCGGTCGACGCTCCAGTGAGATCACTAAAATATTGAAAAGCTGCACCCTTTTGGCAAATGTTCATACTTTTGTCATTTTGATTTAGTTTTTACAATTTTCAATATTCATTCCACCTAAGCATTAATTTTTTCTATAAAAAATGTAATTGCGACTGCAGCACATGGGCTATGTACGTATTTTATTCTGTGTCATCATCATGCTTTACTTGAAACCAGCTATACGCGTATATAGCCTATCCAGCACTTTAGCGCTAGTTCACAGTAATCTCAAATGGTGCGGGTGGTACTCAGGCAGCTTCATAAATTTAGGAGATCGATAACGTGACGGAATCCATACTCACTTCATATTTTAACTTTATGAAGGAGCCGTTCCCCCGCGAACACCCTGTGACCATTACAATGCGCATATTGCTTCTCTTCTCTGCAATGCCTCACATTTTACACTCTAAAGTGAGATTCGCGATAGTTCACCCTCCACGTCTACGTAACAGAAAATATAAAAAATATATTTTGAGGAACAGGAGGTTATGTTATTTTTTGGCAAGCTCTTCATCCTGGGGTAGCAATGGGGGGGAAAAGAATTTTGTATGTTTTAACCTCACATTTGACCCTTACATATGAACACCCTTAGGTGCGTTATATATATATATATATATATATATATATATATATATATATATATATTACTTAAATAACGCGAGTTTAACAAAGGAAGCGGAGAAAAGTACATCTGAAAAATTTCAACAAGAGCGATCCCATAACCCAAGTAACACAGAACGTAGCGTAAACGTTCCCTGATTGTAACAAATGTCAGGCAACGTGAAACAGCCAACCTCAACGTTGAATGTACGTTGTCAGCTGTACGTTCAAGTGATGTCACAAATAAATGTCACAGCAACGTCCCGACACCCACGTTGTGTGAACGTTGCATGTAAACATCAATTTAACGTGTAAAGGGTATCAATGTAGCAACGTAACAAAACAGCACGTTCCCAGAACGTTGCCGGATGTCACCAATAATGACATTAATGTGATGCCAGGCTGCTGTAGCATTTCACATGTATGTTGCCGCTTAAGCGGCACAACGAATGCCATCTTACCACCGCCACCTTTAATTGGAATACTATCAAGTGCGTTTATTTTTAGCAGTAGAACAAACAAATGCTAATACGGAACGGTAGTCAATATTGGCCTCTACGCAAGTCAGTTTCTTTAATGTTTTCACTCACGTTGACCGTGTAAATCTTCCAAATTTACGCTAAGTTTCGTGATGGCTGGTGGCCTGAGATTATGAAATGCGAAAATGTCTACATTTTTTTAAGGTGCCATATTTCAAGGAATGCGTAAAGAAATACAACGTACAATGTTTTATACGTGTTATTTGACAGGTAGGCTAGTGCTGGTGGGCAACTAGTGCTGGTGGAAAACAGACAAGCACCAAAATGTACAAAAAGCGCTTTTTTCTGGCAGTGCTATGGGAAGGCGCACACATTGCTCTAAATTTCTCAGACTTTTTGTTTTAATATATATTTCAGGCACGTACAATGACCACGGTAAGTATTTCTTTTGTACCTAACTTACTGCGGAAAATGCCGAGTACCATTTTGCCGAGTGGTAAATGTGATACGGACATGAATTTTGCCGCCCTTTTAAGGTTCTGCAGCATACATGTTTTCATCACTAGGGAGGTTCGTCGCTTACTATTCTGGTAGCTATTTAACGTGAACGTATTCCTATATGAATACATTGAAATAGAAGAATACGGTCAGTGGAAGCTGCTGATATGTCGAGTGAACCAGCGAAATATATCGGTAAAAGCGTGAATTGGTCTCCACCTTTCTGACTTCGCTTATTCTTGCGGTGTCCATGCTAACAAATAATTGTTTCGTATAAAAGAAAAAGTAACATATCGATCGCTACTCATTTAATGAGTATTCGCTGAGTTGCGATTTATTTAGTCACAGCTACATTTAGATTGTTTAACAGCTACTAAACACATTCTTTTAGGAGATTTTCAAACAGACTCTACAAAGAACTATTAGCGTCAAAGAACTACATTCTTCGCATATTTAGCACATATTCTCTACTGCCACAGTTTCTTAACTTATAAAACTACGTTTAGGTTTCCAGCACCTAATTACCTGGTTAACTGTGGTATAATGTTTAACAGCAACTAAACTACATTCTATTTGGGAGATTTTCAAACAGGCTGTTTCACTCTACAGAGAACTATTAGCCTCAAAGAACTACGTTCTTTATATATTTAACACATATCCTCCACTGCTACACGTTTCTTCACTTATAGAACAACGTTTAGGTTTCCAGCACTTAATTACCTGGTTAACCATTGTAACGTTATAAACCGGGATAAGGTGCCTCAGGAAGGCTGTCCTACATTTCGATAGGAAGACCTGTCTTCGTCAAAGGCCTTTGACGAAGATAGGTAATACATTTGTGAAATCATGCAAGTTGCTTTTTACTGAGGCAATGAAATGCGCAAAATTCATAAATGTGTTTACCTATGACGTCACATCAAAGAACTGCGCCATTCAAATATTCTAAAACAAGATCTATCATTGTAACTGGTATCACACTTGATTGAAAGACATTTCCCTCCAACGAGTTTTCCCTTCGCGAAAACTTCCAAGAGCGCATACGTTACCCAAATATTCTTTTTAGAGATACATACTTTGGTGAAACCTTATTCACACAATCACTAACTCTGATAACCACCAGCGACGGTCACTTCTGGGGTCTGGGACGTTTCGCGTGTAATGACCCAGCTCTGACAATAAGCGCCGCAGAGCATCAAGAGAAAAGAAAGGTCAATCGAGTGCTGTGCAGAAAGAGCAACTAAACCTATCCATTAGCCAGGACAATAAGGTCTAGACGTGTCTGCGCCTGGCCAGACACGGCCAAGAAAAAGTTAAGTTCGTACCACGCACATGGCTTTCAATATTTTGCTCTCCCCACTGAGGCTTCTCTTTCATTTTTCAGCGGGCCGTGGGGGTGCTAAGAGTGAATGTAGTGTTGAAAGAAAACTGGAAGGCGAAGACAGACGATCGTCGAGGCATCCGAGATTCGCCGAAAATAGACGACTGTGGAAATGCAAACAAAAACCATGCGCGTGCATGATAGTAAACATTAAATAAGCATCGCTGAGCGAAAGTTGTGAACAAAGTAGGAAACTGGAAAGACACATTGTTCTTGAAAAAAATGTTAAAAATTTTAACTCACTCTCCGTCGCCTCGCCGCCGTGACTCGCGCGCGAAAGACCGCGCGCTTCCAGCCTGCCATCCTCCCTCGCGTGCGCTACATTGACCCGCGATTTGCGGCTCAACCTCGTACGCTTTCACTCGCACATAGCGTACGGCGCGCGGCGACGATTTTATAGCTGTTGGACTTTATACGGAACCTCACGGCGACGGCATAAATGCGCTTGGAGTGCCCATATATTAAAAAACGACCCAGAATGCATTGAATTCAAAGCACATTAAACAGTTTGCATTGAATTCAAAGCACATTAAACAGTTCTGGCGTTGCTCGAACATAACTATTTGCCACGTATTTGTCTATATGTGGCCGACAGTGGCAGAGATTCAAGCTAGCTTGTTCGATATTACTTTTCAAGAAGCTACATGCTGGACGCTTCAAGTGTTTATTGAAGCTACGTGACAGCTGCTATAGTCGTTAAGCTTCACTGAAAGGCATTGTGAAAGTGCAGTTTCTTATGAATGTTATTTATGCTATTTTTGCTTTTCAGACACCACTAAACAAGTCCCCAGAGGTAAGCTATACACATTTGGCACTCCGAGTATTGCTCGGTGACAGCGACAAGCAAGGTCAACAAATTATTTAAATACTGCAGAACGTCTATTAACGCTGAGCGGACCTTTGGGACCATTAATGGATGAGTAAAAAGAACAGATCCAGCAGCTAGGAGCCATTTTTCAAAATTTTCCGAACCTGCAGCGTTATTTTTGATTACGAGAAGCATGACGGGCGTGATTCTTCTTGGCGCAAGACTTGCCAGGCTTGATTTCCTTAGTTTAAGTTTTGTGGGTAGCAAGTAATTCCGCTATATGTGTGATGAGATAGCGTAAAGAAAACTGAAGTCATGCACTTCACCACTACTCGTACACCCACAGTTCTCAACACTGCACTGCGCCAGCGCCACTTTCGAATGATTCGCCATGCTAACTCAGTAGATACCACATTCTATTTCTAGCTGCCGCAGTGACATTTTGGAAACAACTTTGAACATCTAGACGAATTTTCTTCGATGTCTGCAAAGTTAGAGCTAGCTCTCTGATTTTTTTTCTGGTTTCTGGCTTTCTGAGTTGGGTAGCAGTTACACATTCATTAAACATTTTAGCACGACCGAGGCAACATGGTTTACCGTTTCTGAATATTTAGAAATAACTGACACGTGTACGTTGCTTTTCTAGTTTCCTAAACCTAAGTATTTACCAGCAGCTCCCGTACAAAAGCGGCCGACACCAATAGGTAACCAAATTATATATTCTACCTAAATTATATATTGTATATAAATTACACATTCTATAAATTATATAATAAGTAACCCTGATATATTCTACGGCGCTGCCATTGCAAATGCTTGCAGATGGAGCATTTCAGTTGGAAGGTTGCACGCCCGGCGAAACCGGAGAGGATATTCTTGAACGAAATCATAAGTCCTGACGCTGTGAGGCAAGGAAAGAAACAGCGGAGCAGAATAGTGTCTCGCGTTTTCAGGGCTCCTTATGCGTCATAAATGCGTGACCCGTAATCCCGGACAGAATTTGTCGTGCATAGTTTCGATTTTGAGTAGAGATTTAAATTTCACGGAGTCGGTGTCGTTGTGGTTACTAATGTCATTAGGTGGTTGAAACATCATTTTTTTTTTGCTGTCATCCTTGGGGCGCTAATTGAACCCAACTTTTGTAGAACATAAATTACATCATAATATTATAATACAAAAATTTAGGTGGCGATATCTAATAATGTACTAAAACAAAGCACATCCCTCAAGCCAAATTTTGACACATTTAGTTACAATTGGACAACACACATTATGTGAAGAGCTCTTGAGGCTTGGATAACGAGAAATATTCTTGAAAAGCTCTTCACCCGTCCTCACGAAAGAACCGGCTCTATCAGGCAAAGATTAGAAGCCACGCGTCTCGGTTGAAGTGCAACTGTCATAAGCCTTACGCAAACCTCTCAAAGCAGCAAAATAAAGGAATTCATCTTCTAAAATACACGAGGGCAAAATGTAAAGTGGTCAGTGAGCCCACGCTCGCCGGCTTCGATACAGCTGTCTTGGGAAACGCCTTGCCTTCCTACACGATGGGCTGGCTCACATATGCAAATTTCGAAATATCGAAACTCAAAATATCAAAATTTACGCATTTCATTCAGCACAGGGAAGCGATATAAAGGGGCCATTGAATTTATAGCAGAATCCACGCCTCGATAACGCCCGAGGGATTGTCATTTTTCCGATGTGCAACGTGCTGTGAAACATGCACTAGAATTCGAAGACCAACTTGAGACGGAGCAGTAGAGACAGTCGTTTAAGGAGTTGGTGGCTGATATTCTTGAAACGTGGTACTGCAGAGAAGATCACACGATGTCAGAAACAGACTACTAAATAATCACTGGACCAGTAATAATTTATGCAGTAAACTAACTTTACCAAAGCACCACCATATCACAAAAACTACGCGTATTGCGATATACACAGACAAAAACTATTATACACGTAATCAAAACACGGTCCCATATCCTGACCTATAACAAATGGTGTATCAGTAGGAGTAGCTTTTAATTAAACCTCCTCGCAATGCATTTGGATGGGGCTGTGATGATTACGGCAGCAGAAGAATCCGTTGAAGATGATTTTTGCCGTCGGCCTCGTTACATTGTACACTGCACTGCTACTGCGCGAGCAAGTCTTGACAAACGGCAGTTTGTTGAATGGACCATGCGTCTCATGATTACAGCCAGCACAGTTGTTACGAGAAGTTTATCGTTACTTACCAATCGTTAAGCATTCAAATGAACTGTATGAAAGTGTCCGATGCTCCGGTGTGTTTTATTTATATTTCCGTCTCCTTGTAGAGAGTCTCCTTGAATAACGTATAAAAGTTACTTGTCGTCTTCCGGTTAATCTCACTTTTCCGTTTACTTTGTATTTGTGTCTTTCACTCTTCTGGAGCAAATGTATTGATACGGATTGGTCTGGGCTATTGAAAACCAGAACAGGGAACGTGAATGACTGCAGCGTTTCGGGTGCTTTCTCCGCAGCTGCACGCCGCCAGACGCCATTGATCTGCGTGTTCTCGGACAGGCTGCAGCCTCCAATGAAGCATCCAAAGTCCGGGCTGTGCGACTATGTCTACTTTGACTCGATGGAGTTGAAGAAAGATACCACCGGACTGAGTGGTACCTTGCAGAAAAGCTTCCAATACTTTCTGATGCTTGCCCTGGAAAACAAGATGCGTGCCGAATACGGAATCGGCTTCAACTACCAGTGAGCACATTTGACTGGTTTTTCATCAACTGCAACGAACGGAAGAACACTAGACTGTTTCGTTTTAAACGCTAATTATGTTAGCGCAGAAGCCAGGGTGTTTTAATTCTGGTCAGCATCGGGCATAATCTACATAGGCCAAAGTGATGGAATGGATCCTGAACCTTCTGAAACGCGACTATTTTTATTATTATTATTATTATTATTATTATTATTATTATTATTATTATTATTATTATTATTATTATTATTATTATTGGCATTCCTTCGAAACGGGGCTTCGACAAATACTCACCTAGCCTGCTTGAGCTAATCAAGTAATCCATAGATATTTATTAGTCTAGCACTTTTGGGCAGGTACCCTAATCTTTTCTCTCGTCCTTAAAAACACTATACTTATCTTGTATAGTTACCAACGTCTGTAAAGGACTCGGTCCTATCATTTTCTTACGAGATTATTTTTCCATAATATCTCGACTATTGACCTCCATCCGCTCTAAATTCATGCGCTGCTGGAAGGTGGACGTTTCCTATGAGTCTCGCTGGGTGAATACCTGACGTCACGTTCCGCCGACGTGACGCCACCCTGCGACGATAAGCAAAAGCTAAGAAAAGTACATAATGTCCATGTATGTTAACACTTTTCATGTGCAAACTGTGAAAAACACAACCTATTTCACATTAGGTGCAGGGAAAAGCGTGACTACATTTACTTGTCCTTCCCGTCGAGTTTCCAAGCGTCTTGCTCAGCCGACATCTTCTTTGAACACCAATGTAGCCTGCATAGTCTTTGGCTTCGATGCTGTCTTCTTTGACGGCTTTGTCAGAATTGGAACCAGATTTTAGATAGCCGTTGTCTGATTATCCGTCTACATTGCCTTCAAGGACGAGTACTAGAATGCACTCATATGCTTTTATGGCACCTTGCGGTAGTTGGTTTATAGCACTCTAAAGCCTCTGCAGAGGAAGCTGAGGAATTAACTGTTTGGGCTCGGTGATTTATACGCTCCGATATAGATTTTGGTGGGTAGTTGTTGGCAGAAAATATGAGGATATGATATCTAAAAAAAAGTTCTGCAATGCAATGAGACACTTGAATGAAACACGATGATACGAAATAGCTGTGCTCCGAGACAGAATTTAACATGCGAATGTTACCTAACTTCGGAAAGTAAGAAAAAGCAACGTGGACAAATTACGTGGTAAAAAATATCTTAAACATTGGAAAGTATTGTAAAGCTCCTTCAAATGAGGAGCTTCAAAATGAGCATACAAGCAGAGTGCTCACTATAAGTGCTGGTTGGCTTCAAAAACACTCTTGATGCCGAAAGTAGCCTTAGCGCAGGTGTATTTGTACGGTACGTCGGCTGCAATAATCGCATTTATTTGGCACATCCCGTAACATAACATTACAAGAAAACAGTTCTGATATTCCGAGTGGAATGCTTCGGTTCAGAAAGTGTTATATACGAATACAAAGCTTATCATTTTTATGTTAGCCTATGGAACAATATTTTTATCACTCCTAGTAGCTTTTACAAAATCTCTTGCTCACCGCACCCCAATGACTTAAGAGTCTGCCTGTAACAACTGTGGCAGCGAGTAACCATTGATCATGTTCTTTACCGTTGTACTCGCTATAGTGTGCAGTGATTTAACATTTCGAGTTTGAATTGTCACAAACGCTTACAGCATAGTAATTTTCTTAGGGCGAGATGACTCATGGAGGAGTGACGAAAGAATGCGGGCGGTAGGAAAAGGACCGAAACATTGCAAAATGTATGCAGAATGAACAAAGATAAATTCCTGCTCTTGAGAAAAAGGGTAACTTTGGGACGTAGAAAGAAATCAATAACACCTCAAGATGAAACTGTTCGGCAGCCATGACGTCACACAACAAGACTGCTGTCCAAAACAAGACGAGCGCGTCTTGTGCTGCTGGCGTGTTCAAAATTGTTGGTGCGCACTTGAAATTCTAAACGTTCGTTAATTCCTAAGCACTTACGCTAAAAAACGGTACAATTCGACAAAAGTGACGCATCGATCGCCTCTGGCAATGTGATGCGTTAATTCAGTGCAATTATATCAATTATTTTATCTGGGCAGCCTTGGCTCGTGCCTGCATGGCCGTATGTTTCTGCCGCTAAAGTATATTTTCAATACTACTTGCAGCTTTTGTTGTAATAATGTAGCCTCAAGCGTGACTTATTCGTACACGTGTTCGATCACGTGCAGCTGAAGGAGAAGAGAGAGAAACAAGTAGAGTAAGACAATGCGCGAAGTGTGTGAAAGATAAACGCCGTTATTCTAGCCTATTCAGCGCTTTCCGTGAGCCGTCTCAACCTTTTCTCGTATCCATTAGAACTAAAATCGATTTTTTTTTAAACACAGCTTTCGAAGTCCGACATTTTCTTTTTATTTGAAGCCGTTTATTGATGGACTTCTACAAATAAGACACGGTGCTGTTGCAGATCACTGAAAAACGCAAGGGCGATGTTCGAGACCACTAAGACCAAACGGGAGGCGTCCAATATTTTGCATAGCTTCTGGGCACGCGGCGTAACTCACTTCGCCTATCTCAATGCTCCAGCCCATCATTACAACATGAACGACTTCAAGGTGATGTTGTCAGTGCTCAAGGTAAGTTCGGGGCTAGCACTCGTCAAACGTTAATCTTTGTCCGATATGCAGTTTCGCGAGTTTAACAGAAAGACTTCCCTCCAAACCAATTCTAATTACGAAGTTACAGAGAAGATACGCAGTTCATAGCGGAGTAAGAATTGCGCATTTATTGTTTAGGGTTCAAGGTATTTTCGATTATATCCGACAAAACAAATACTTTAATAACAAATTCGCTCTCATGAGTAACTACAATTCAACACAACTAGCCATTCCTAATTTGTCTAACACAGTAAATTATAATGAAATTGGTTCACCACCGAGAAATGGAGTAGTGCCTCTTTGTTTCGTATCTATTTGAATCAGCTCTTTTCGATGGAAGCCTTCTTTAGCACTGTAGTGCCAATTCTATATATAAAGTTCCGCCGTTTATTCACTGCTACAAACATTTCAGAGGTTTCGTTATGTTTTCCGTTGGTTGGTGTTTTTCTTCAGACATTCCTGCGACCTATGATGCTAAAGGTATTTAGCGAATATGACGGTAATCTTTTGGGACGTTCTGCAGCAAGTTAGCGACGCATTCCTGTTTGTTAATAATGACAGAGCGCCAGGGCAGTGTGCCAAAACTGCGATTTGTGGATTAGGTCGCGTCGCGTAACAGCTGTGCTCGGAGTCTTAAACGTTCTAACAAAATTATATTGTTATTTCTGCAGCGATATGTAATCAAGATAAATAAAGCTATTTTACGCAGATGGCTGAATGCTAACTACGTAGTCATATTCGTCGATAAACTTTGAAATAAAATCTGCTTTGGTAGCCTAAAGCACAGAGTAAATAAAAGCAACGTGCAAGTTTAGTGAAACTTTGGAACATTCTTACGCACACTATGCGGAGCCACGCACTTTACGGAGCCACGCACCGTAAAGGAAGCCTTATCCTATGAAATATTCATGAGTGGTCTATTGAATCGCAATTCACCGAAAAGACCGCACAGTATTTATTAGCATAACAATTTAAACTTGGGTGCCTTTGTGAGCGCGTCTTTATTCCAAAGCAGAATGAAAAAATTAAGCACAACAATGACAGTGATAAATACGCAGTGCACTGAAAAGTGGCTATAATTGCCACTAAGGTGTATTGGTTGAAACGTCACATGAAATCAGGAATATAAACTCGAAGACTTGATATGAGTGGGGACATATCGGGAAACATTATTTGAAATATCGCCCTGTGCTTGCATTGCGCCGAAGTGGTTGCCTTACTGAGATACAATTTTCCGTTCTTCGGTACTAAACAACACATTCATACAAATATCTGTTTTAATTCTCCCGATTACTGTACCCGTGCCAGCATAATCGACAGAGTTTTTTAACATTTTGCACAGTTCAATGAGTGGGTCAGACGGCTGGGTGTAGATATGTGACACTCGCTCTCCACATGGCTTAAGCGCTCAAAAGCAGTGTATCAGGCCAAGTAGCCCAAATGAATGTCTGCATTGAAGATTTATTTCCCACTGATTCAGTGGGCTTTAAATCACTGAAAAGTTATGCACCTGAAACCAATTAAGCCATTGTAGTTAACGCCGTGTTCTGGGTCTCCACAATAGGCTCCTGAATAAGAAATCAGTCATCATTTTATTCAAGCTGCTAGCTACCGTGAGTTTTAGCGATGGTATGCGAATAAGATCTCATGAAATATGTGATTGTTCTATCACACGGAGTTCTTTAAGCACTGTTTCTTTGAAAGTTTAAGCTCAAATAAAAGGCACATCAAGGAAGCCAAGTTATTCGAGGCGTTAGTCTTAATGGTGTTGCTTGTGCCTTTGTCGTGACATTGCCTCCTTTTGCCTTCATAGCGGCTTTCATAAATATATGGGCCATGTTTGCCTTTCGTTCGTACTTATAATCGTTCCTCGATATTTCTTGAGCGATATTTTTCTGATCTCCCGATCTCTACCTAACGTTTTTGGAGCTTTTTCCATCTAGTTGGTAAAGCGGTGAAACTTATGGTCGCCTTGCCGAATGAACACATGCTCATCTTTTCACGCCTCTTTTTCCACCTGAAGCACATCAACGACGCAATGAAAGTAAAAGGCAACACATTAAACCAGTTCAAACCACCGTGGCGACGGTACTTGCGACGAAGATGGACCGAATCCGCCAAGAAGTACTTGAGGTAACGCCTGCATGCCCAAGTTGCAACGTTAAAAAAATCTGATGCTTTTATACGACGCAAAAAGAACGACTGAACTAACAATTTTTAGAGGGTACAGTAGTATGTCTTCTAGTGGTGCGGAGATGAGTGAATAACATTATGGCAGGAAAGGTGCCTTCGTTACATTGAAATACCTTTCTCTGCCACTGCCGTGCTAGGAGCAGTGCCCGCGCAGAGTTATATCGCATGAAATCACCACTTCGTCACATAGCTAAGCTGTTTCAGTCTCAGCTGCCAACGCCTGCGTGCCGCGTCGGTGTTGTCGGGAATAAAATTTTTGCTTGTGGAATGTTACACAGAACATTAGCATTTTCTGGCGATTATATCAGTGACTAACATTTTGTGGCCTGAACTGAATGTTAGGGTCCTACAATTACGCTTGCGTCTTGGGCGCGCCAAGCTTTCCATCTCTGGAAAGATTTTGAACACTTCCACTTCATGTACATCCACTGAACTTTCAATAAACGGCTGTATGTGACTTCGCCCACGACTTAAATGGCCAGTGATGCTGCAACTACGAACCATGCATTC
This sequence comes from Dermacentor silvarum, assembly GCF_013339745.2. NCBI lineage: Eukaryota > Metazoa > Arthropoda > Arachnida > Ixodida > Ixodidae > Dermacentor > Dermacentor silvarum. The sequence goes on along the minus strand of NC_051163.1, from coordinate 105,623,278 downwards.
GTATTATTGCCAGAAGGTCTCGTAGCCACTGAGTCATAGCAGCAGTTAGTGTTGTACTTACTTTCTCTTAGCCGATACAGACCAAGCGCATCGGTCGTACTTTCATTATTTACTTACGGGTTAAACATTATAGAAAGGAGTGGTTAATATAGTACAATAAATCAAGTTAGTGGAAATTAGAGTATTAAAGTTATTGTCATGGATGATTGAGGCGAAGTCGGCGGGAAGTCGGATCCAATCCATGCTTGTGTTGGTACAAAAGAATGGAAATAGTTATTAGTACTACAATTAGGCACACCAACTTTGAATCGATGGTCCTTGCGCGAAGAAATGTGCTGCGAAGAGAGAGTTACCTAGAACGGGCTTGTAATGGTATGTTATAGCAAAGACAGAGTCTAGCAGATTTATGTGGAAGTGAAAGATCAGGCAAGTTCGGTTATAAGCAGAAGCGGAGTATATTAGAAAGATCAGCAGAAGCGGAGGAAATCCATATACGGCTGTTGGAATAGTAATTTTTGTGACCGAATCAATAGTACCAGAAGCGCATCGAATCTAATAGTTTAAGAATATTCAACATTCTTATTAGAATTAATATGAAACAATGTTCACATCCTAGTATTCCCAAAGTAAGCAAGGTTCTGTTATTACACTGTTCGTTATGAAGCGTTGTTTATTGAAAGCACAAATGCAGACTTAGGAGCAAATCAAGTAGTATCTTCGCATGCACAGAGCTCTTCAGAGTGCGAATGATCGCTGTACAGCTGTAAAGCATGGCTACCTAAGTGACGCAACCTGCTCTACCATGAAAGTTCGCATGTTTTATTTCTATACTATGCCCCACCGGCGTTAAAGGTACCATACTTTTGGTCTAATTTTATGTTTAGTTGGGCACTGTTGACGTATTGAAATATTCAAAAAGTATTCAAAAAGTTTCCCATTTACAATAGTGACTATTCGATTCAAAGACCGACTCGAATAGGACGCTATTCGATTCGTATTCGAAGTTTCGAATATTCGCACACCCCTAATGCACAACTTTTATTGTGCTAGCAGTTTTTGTGCTAGCGATTCGGCTGTCTCCATCAGATTTGTGCAACATGTAGTTCAAACAATTTCCCGATGCTAAATATATATAGGAAAGAAACTGGTTATTATATGCATTCCAACGAAAAAGCCCACGAAAGTGATGCAGACGCTTTACCACTTTTCCGCAACCATATCGCAGTACTTATAAAGAAAGTTGGGCGACGGCTAACCTCCTTGGCTCAGGAAATTACATTAAAAATATTGTGTGGTTTTGCATGCCACTACACAATATGACAATAAAGCACGCTGTCGGGTGGTCTCCCAAACAAGTTTGACGCCTGTGGCTCTTTATTGTGCACCGAATCAGAGTAGATGAATGCGTTTTTATTTCGCTCTGATAGAAATGCGACCGCCGCAGCCAGGCATTCCGACCACGAGTTCAGCATCGCGGCGCAATAGCGATGAGCTACGGTGGAGGGTTGAAATAGTATTTTAATGTGGCGATAAAGGTAGCATTAAAATATCTATTTTGTTCTTTCGCGAATGAAACCGCCCCTGAAAAATCGTTTTCCATGAACGAAATGTGGGACATTTGTCATGACATAGAAAGCTATGGAAGTCTTTTTTACCTCCGAGATTTATGTAAGGGTTTACGAGCGTCAACATTGAGAACTCGCAGATCAGTAATCGGGTAGTTGGAGGCCTATGGAAATTACGACGCCACGCTGTAGGGTGCATCGGCATATGTGTTCCTGAAAATACCGTATACAGTCCATGGGTCTACGGCACACACGTGAATCTCACTTCCCATGTACCTTGAGCGTGCAGGTGCACTATGTATCTACTCGTATTCCTAGCCAAAGAGAAGGTGCTGTGCGATGCCACTTGTGTGTCCATAAATCAGTTAATGCTGTCTCATGTATTGACACGCCAG
>NC_051163.1:105596456-105621218 GCF_013339745.2 Dermacentor silvarum | reverse complement strand
CTGAGCTAGAAGAAACGGGCCAGTCACAGACGCCGGCACTACCCTCCTCATCAGTTATCTACTTTCACTGCGCTAGTCCGGCCTCACCTACAAACCTCACCACTTCCCCGTCCTTCTCGCCTCTAGTCAACCAATTAGGTGCGAAAACCCTGTCAAGAATAGCAATGCTATTCGCTTTGAAACCAAACAAAAGTGACCTTCTATAAACGAGGAGAGCGTTTCATTGGCCTGTTCAAACACCGCTGCGAGTCACCGCCCGATGCTTGCGTCTGCGGTTACTTAAGTTTGACGTCAGGAGCTTGGAAGAAAAACAGATTGGAATTGTTTTACGTTATAGGGCCCCTGCTGGCAGAAGAGGGCCGGCTGTCGAACACCGTAGCTCTCATATTCCTGTATTCGGGAGCTATTTGCGTGGAGAGCAGATGCAGTCCAATGTTATGGGTGGAGCTTGAACTGAAATGCTTAGGTTGCAACCAAGTATAGAGGGCACATTTTTCTCTTGTGCGCTTTACTGTTAAATCAGCGCTCACACAACAACACTTCGCGCTGACATTGCGATATCATATTGCGTCGGTCATTTGTTGTCGAAATGCGGAAGCAGTGCTTTTTATAGTGTGCAGTGGGACCCTCTGTAAGAAGAACACTTCAATGTGATGCTCACACCTCGATTGCACTCCAGACGCAAGGGACAGCTGAAGTTTTGCTAATGCAGTGTACAGAAGCGTATAAAGGACCCAGTGCCACTAGTTACAACTGATGTGCTGCATGGCCAGGCGACTGCACACATGCCACAACGAAAAAGAAAAATGGCACTGAGACAAACAATTCGTTTTATAGAGTAAACAACAACAACACTAAAGAAAAAAGATATACAGATTTCAAAACTGAAATTTCAAACACTGTCGATACCGGCGCCCATGTTCATGCTCACCTTACTTTCTTTCCTTTTGTCAACAGAGATGGGAACTGAGGAGCAACTAGAAATTGCAGGTGAGGCAGTCATACGTGCTATGGCGGATGTATGAGTGGCGAATCATCATCATCATTGTCATCATCAGCCTATATTTATGTCCACTACAGGACGAAGGCCTCTGCCTGTGATCTCCCAGCTGGCGAATACAACAATGCAAATATGAACACAGAGATCCGGTAGACCATTGCATGCCTTCCTTTTTAAGTGCATGTACGTCAACGGCAAATATGCCGACCAGTACGAAAAACAGTAAATGAAAGACACTGAGAGGTACAGCGGATCGCTCACTTTCAGTTATCTTTAACTGAGAATTAAGCATTTATAATTATATGTGTTTCGTCTGCTGATGTCGCGTATAAAGAGGAAATAAATAGCGATATTACAGAGGGATTAAATCTAGGATAACCGAAACCGCTAAAATAACAACCCAAAATGAAGGGACATATCCTGTGACCCCGACCTACATCACGTATGAAAGATAACCAACCTCCCTCTGAGACAGCAACAAATAAGTATTACTCACAGAGCCATGCCATAATTTTTTTGCTCCATAACTTTATCCGTTGGTTTTTCTTGGTGTTTGTCTTCTAGAAGATTGGTCTTTATTTCTTTTCTCACGTGTGACGTCACCAGGCAAAGCATACAGTGTACGCCAGGTATTTCAGGACATAATTATGACTTTAGAAAACGCAAAGATAATTCAGGCAAGAATCCAAATGTTTGTTTCAATTTCTTAAATTGTTTCATTTGCCGCTGCTTTCTAAGCCCGTTGAAGGAGACTACATCGTCAGTTTCAATTATCGACTGAACTAGGCTTCTGTAACAAATGCATGTTCGGACTAGATACTGCGTGTTGATGTTGGGTGGTGCTTTCGCAACAGAAGTCTTATTCAAGTTTTAGCTATGTGTCATTATTTGTTGGTCTCTTAGTGACACAATAAATTACTAATTGAAGGTATTTTATTATTTTGAAGTCGAAGTATTTTTCAATTTAGCAACTTGGATGAGTCGGAAAAGTATAACAAATGTTTTCTATTCACAGATCAGTCCATCGCACAGACTGCTGCGGGTAGGTATTATGCATTAGCAATGATTATGAAGCAGCAGAAAGCTATAACCTTAATGTTACGCCTGTTTTTCGCTTACATTTAATCCTCCCAGCGTATGAGTCACGTCCACGTGAGTAAGTAAACGAAAATAATTTCTATCAATCAATTTTGGGTATTCTTACGCAGAACATAAAGCCTGTGAACTTCTCGAGCTTCACTAAGACAGAAGGTGGGCAGGATTCTCCCTACTGGTGACAGGGGCGCTACTGTTCACTAATAAAAGCTACATTTTCTGTTTGACTGACTGCAGAGTACGTGCCAGCCTGTAAGCAAGAGTACATGGGCGACAGGCTTGGCAAAAAAAAAAAAAGAAAACTTCAGATTTCATCGATGTTCATGCACACATACTCAATCATGCCGAGTGCGTTGGAAAATTTACATTCAAAGGAATTCACTGAAGGTACTGCTAAGAGGTTTATTAGCAATGAACGCAGGCGAACGGGGAGCAGTCACAAGTGTTTGGCCAAGGACAGCAACCACGAGCTCATGCCGGTGGCGATGCCGCTGAGGCGCAAGCTACTCTTTTTCATTACAATCACCCTCCGCGCGCAGAAAAACGCGCCATCCTGGCGGCTTAAGGCGAAGACACTACTATTGGGTCGTAGTACGGCTTAATGCGGCAGACGTGGACAAGTTCGCGGCCGCGATGGCGCAGGTCTGTCGATGGCGTGAGGGGCTCCACGAGGTAATTAACGGAGGACGTTTGCTCCAGAACGCGGTAGGGTCCGACGTATCTTGCGACAAGTTTTGCGGAAAGGCCGGGTGTCGTAACGGGTACCCGAAGAGAGACCAGAGAGCCAGGGGAAAAAGTTGGTGGAGAACGGTCAGCAGGTTGACGGGATTGCTGCTGCCACTGGTCCTCGGTGGAAAAAGAGCGGGCAAGCTGGCGGCATTCCTCAGCATGTCGAGCTGTTTCAGATAACGGAGTACTTTCAGACGCATCAGGTTTATATAGAAGAACTGTATCGAACGTATTAGATGGTTCTCGTCCATATAGGAGAAAGTACGGGGAAAATCCAGTAGTTGTTTGGGCCGCAGTATTGTACGCATTAGAGCACTGCACGAGCCGATTTTTGCAGCCCGAGCCCAGCCCGGGCCCGTTTTTACATTGGGCGGCCCGCCGGAGCCCGATCAAAACTTTTATGGAGAGACCCGGGCCCGGCCCGGGCCCGGAAATATTCTACGTTACCCGCTCGGCCCGGCCCGCCACCCCTTTACCTTAGGCCCGAGCCCGTCCCGAGCCCGGCTTTAAACCGGCCCGAACCCGGCCCGAGACCGAAAAATACATGTTTTTCAGAGTTGAGAGGCCCGAGAATAACTCGCTGCACGTTACATGCGCACCACCAGAAAGCCCGAGCCCGGCCCGGGCCCGAGTCAAAAAGCACACGCCGTGCCCGAGCCCGGCCCCAGCCCGTGAAAAAACTGCTCTACCCGGCCCGGGCTTTCGGGTAAGCCCGAGCTCGGTAAGCCCGAGAAAACTTGGTCCCAATTTGAATGATCAGAGGCGACGTACATTGAGAGCATATCACCAAGAGTACGGTTGAATCGCTCTGTCATGCCGTTAGCTTGCCGATGGTACGCTGTACTTGTACGGTGAATGATTCGGCATTGATCGAGTAGTGCCTTCAAAGCATCGGAAGGAAAGGCTCGGCCTCTATCGCTCAGGAGTTCGCGAGGGGCACCATGGCGCAGAACGAAATGGCGTAACAGAAACGATACAACGTCGCGGGCGGTGGCAGTCGGCTGAGCGGCCGTTTCAGCATAACGGGTCAAGTGATCCACTGCAACAATAATCCAGCGGTTCGCTGCCGGAGTGGATGGTAGCGGTCCGTATACGTCAATACCAACACGATCAAAGGGTCGACTAGGGCAGGGAAGGTGTTGGGACGGGTAGACTTGTCCGGGAGGTAATTTTCGGCGTGCGCATTCATATGCGCAGAATGAAATCACCTTTAGAGCGGAACTCCAGCTCTGTGTACTTTTATTCAGGGGAGTACTTCTGATATATTCATGAACAACGCGGAACAGTAACTCATTCAAGCACAGTAAAAAAAAATAATTATACAAAAACCAAGGAAAAAAAAGCACATGCGTAGTGCCGCTTTCATGCATAGTTGCAGCTCTAAAGGGCGAGTTTAGTCCCACAGCTATTAATATTGATGCTTTCTTATTGGCGTTGCGGAAGAAGGGTCACTAATGTTGCGTAACGTGCCCGCATAACATGGAAGACGTGTTATGACAAATTCATTGAACAGCCGTTCAACTTGAGCGACTATTATGAGCGAAAGTTTTGGAGAAATCTATTTGACGGATAGCGAAGCAGAAGGAAGTAGAAGAAACGAGGCCTTTGAATTGAAATCTCAGCCCTACTAATAGGTGGCGAACATATCATCATCATCATCACCATCATCATCATCATCAGCCTATATTTTATGTCCACTGCAGGACGAAGGCCTCTCCCTGCCATCTCCAATTACCGCTGTCTTGCGCTAGCGTATTCCAACTTGCGCCTGCAAATTTCCTAACTTCATCATCCCATCTGGTTTTCTTCCGACCTCGACTGCGCTTCCCTTCTCTTGGTATCCATTCTGTAACCCTAATGGTCCACCGGCTATCCATGCTACGCATTACATGGCCTGCCGAGCTCCATTTCTTGCGCTTAATGTCAACTAGACTATCGGCTATCGCCGTTTGTTCTCTGATCCACACCGCTCTTTTCCTGTCTCTTAACGTTAGTCCTAAAATTTTTCGTTCCATCGCTCTTTGTGCGGTCCTTAACTTGTTCTCGAGCTTCTTTGTTAACCTCCAAGTTTCTGGCCCATATGTTAGCACCGGTAGAATGCAATGATTGTACACTTTTCTTTTCAACGACAGTGGTTAGCTCCCAGTCAGGATTTCGCAATGCCTGCCGTATGCACTCCGACCCAATTTTATTCTTCTGTAAATTTCTTTCTCGTGATTAGGCTCCCCTGTGAGTAATTGACCTAGATAAACGTACTCCTTTACAGACTCTAGAGGCTGACTGGCGATCCTGAATTCTTGTTCCCTTGCCAGGCTATTGAACATTATCTTTGTCTTTTGCATATTCATATTCAACCCAATTATTACACTGTCTCGATTAAGGTCCTCTATCATTTGCTGTAATTCGTCTCCATTGTTGCTGAATAGGACAATGGCATCTGCAAACCAAAGGTTGCTGAGATATTCGCCGTTGATCCTCACTCCTACGCCTTCCCAGTCTAAGAGCTTGAATACTTCTTCTAAGCATGCAGTGAATAGCATTGGAGAGATTGTGTCTCCTTGCCTGACCCCTTTCTTGATAGGTAACTTTCTACTTTTCTTGTGGAGAATCAAGGTAGCTGTGGAATCCTTGTAGATGTTTGCTAAGATATTCACGTATACCTCCTGTACTCCTTGATTACGCAGTGCCTCTATGACTGCTGGTATCTCTACTGAATCAAATGCCTTTTCATAATCTATGAAAGCCATGTAGAGAGGTTGATTGTACTCCGCAGATTTCTCGATTACCTGATTTATGACATGGATATGATCCATCGTAGAATATCCCTTCCTGAAGCCAGCCTGTTCTCTTGGTTGGCTGAAGTGAAGTGTTGCCCTGATACTATTGGAAATTATCTTGGTGAATATTTTATACAATACTGAAAGCAAGCTAATGGATCTATAATTCTTTAATTCTTTAATTTAATATATGTCTGTGTAAACATTGAAAGATCGAATAAAATATGCAGTCAGGCAAGGAAACAATAGCGATCAAACTCATTTCTGGATACACAGTAGGATTGGAGCTAGCTTTTATTTAAAAAATGGCGGGTATATTCCTGCTGCAATAAACCCATGACACTTATTTTGCATAGAAAATCAGACTATCAGATTAAGATGTACAACAAGAATAACGAATAATCGTTATCAATTAAATTATTTCACCAGTTGTGAAAGGAATGGCAAGAAAATTTGAATGCTATATAATTCATAGGCAGGAAGTTCATGTAAGAAGGACATCGATGAACCATATTGATCAGCTTTTTCAATCCTTCAACCACTTTCAGTGGTTGAAGGATTGAAAAAATTAATTTAGTTCCCGCTAGAAAATTGCCGGAAGTGAAAAATTTGAATAGGAACCTTTTTCCAAATTTGAATGGCCTTAAGGCACTGGTATGTTACACTACAAATGAAGTAACTTAAACTGATGACTTCATATGGTTGAGACAAAAAAAAATGCCTCCCTGGTTGCCCTTCGTATCGTTCATAATTTAAATAGGGTCTTAAATATACAATCGCGTAGTAGGAGGGCATGATAAAATGTATCCTATGCTACCAGGCAATTGAAACATTTTTAGCATTACACTGTATTACGAAAAAATAAAAATCGCTGTATGCAAATATGTCTGCATACCGTGAGAAATAAACCTCGCCTAATAAAGTACGATACGGTTTCCGCAGTGTTGAAAGCATTACGATTTTTTTCACGTTTTTAATTACTTCCTGTGGCAGAATATACTTATTTGTTCATTTCCATATATATTTAGAGCATCGTACACACTTTGCGGACCCGCATAACGTGGTTAGTACGACTGATCACGTATTACCATAGCTGACGAGTCAGGATACTGAGGTCTTAGGGCTTCCTCTGGTCAGAATTACTTGTATTTTAATCTCATTCTTGTCAGCTAGTAGAGAAGGCTGTCAGTAAGTCGTTAAAAATTACATAGGTCATAACCTGGAGATACGCGTTGTGATCATCATCATCATCATCATCATCATCATCATCATCGTCATCATCATCATCATCATCATCATCATCCTATATTTATGTCCACTGCAGGACGAAGGCCTCTCCCTGCGTACCGCGCATCGTCGTGTTGCAATATTTCCGGAAGTGGCCTAACAATTACCTGCAAATTACTCCTAATGCTATATGATGGCACGGCTTCACTCGCTTTATCTTAGCAAGGCTCAACACCAGTCTCAAAAAGAAAAAGAAATCACGCAAATAGCAAAAAAAAAAGGAACTGTGATGTTTAGGCAGGGTTTATCAATCGTTCAAATAAATATAAAGCAACTCTTAAACGAAGAGCGTGTTCCTAAGCATTGGCCGAGTGTGCATGCGGTATGGAATAGCGTGACCTCTTTAAGCGCGACTAGCAGCTTCGTGCACGGGCACCGAAACCGTTTATTTAAATTCTACGTTTTTACGTGCCCGAAGCACGATATGATTGTGACGACAGTTGTAGTCGGGGGCTCCGAATAAATGTTAGTCACCGGGGGTTCCTCAGCGTGCACGGTACGCGGACATCTTTGCATTTAGCTCCCATCGAAATGCGGCCGCCGCGGTCACGATTTCATCTGGCATCCCCCTGGGGCTTAGCTGCGCAACGCCAAACCCACTATACGTCAGCACAGCGGGTTGGTTTGATTGTGTTCAGCTAGCACAGGAGCTTGCATAAAAAAAAAATCATTTTCGTGTGAACGCAGCTTTCGAACGGACCCTATACTCCGTGCTTTTTATTCGAACCTTTTTTTCAGACGCAGCCGGGGCCCACGACCCAAATGGGTCGTTTACTCCGCGCCACTCATGATTCTACTGGCCTTCGTGGTCACGACGCTAGCGATGTCAAATAGTACGTATTCGTTTTTCCAATGCTGAATATGAAAAAAAAAGTTTTGTGAAGTTTCTTTGTGATGCAGCCGCTGTAATAAAACCGCGGCGCAGAGCCACCCTTGGTCTGCGTTTGCAGACTATACGGACGCTCCGATTCCCAGACAGGGCGCTCAAAAATTGCGCAGATACAATGCACTTTAAGAATTGTTGGTATGCTGAGCATTTTGTACGTTGCTCGCTAACCAGCATTGTTTGGGATTCTGCAAATAGCCATCAGACGGACACAAATGTTGGTGTAAGGCGAGAAATAGTGTGCCTGTGTTTTGAGCGTATGTGTGACGACAGTAGCCAGGCGACGAGGAAAGTGACGACCATGTATGACGGCGACATAATGACGGCAAACTTATTGTAATCCGGGAAAAGGAAACATTAGTACCTGGTACTTGATGGAGCCAATAACTTTTATTGAAGAGGCCCGAAACGATATGTCAAAGAAGCCTACCTACCGCAATGTGCCTGGCAAAGAAGGCTTCGCATTAAAGACGCTGATAAAACTGCATGGATCTTCTCGCTTCGTGTGGATTCTTTAAGCCATGGGGTTCACCGCCGGCGCTCGCCTTTTGTCTCGCGAAGCACAGTTCAGCGCGGTAGCTAAGCCGTTCAAGGCATAATAGTTTCTGACAAGAATTACTAGAGGGACGTCTGGGGCTACGAATTTTTTAGCTGTACAACGGGAGTAATGTTTGGTACATGTTAGCTGTACAACGGGAGTAATGTTTGGCTTGTGCGATCTTTCGCTTGTAGCATCGAACGTTCATGTGATGTTATTTATTACTCTATATCTTGATAAATTTCAAAGCGATCATGGTTTTCTAAACAGAGCTAGGCAGTTAGTTTCTGGCCACTTGTGCCATTATTGCGATCGAATTGCTGCATTCATAACACAATGCTTGGTCGAAAATTATCCACCTCCGAAGTCGCAAATCTGCTTGATGCTGAAAGGACAATGTTTAGGCAAATGCGCGTTTTATACTTCTATTTGCATCATTTTGACTGAACCGCCATGCTTGATGCTTGCATACTTGAGAAAAAACTGAAAGAACGCAGAAAAAAAATTCTATTCCTGCTACAATGTTTTTTAAATGCAAGAAACAGAGATGCTCTGATTTATAACAAAAAATAACTTTTTTGTGATTATGCTGAAAGACGCAGTTTTGTTGAGTTTAACATAAACCTTCTCCATACGAAACACTTGGAAATGTATCGCCAGTACTGTGAGCGAAATGAGCTTTCGACGTGTTTTTGCTATCCTCATTAACATAAGCTTCGCCAGAAATAAAGTGCAGGCAGCTACCTCTCATATTGTCACCTGTAGTAGTGGGCATAGGGCAAGCGCAGAGGCGCAAGAAGAAAGAAGTGCGCGTGCTAACCGCCCCGCTCGATAGTTGCCTCTCGCCGCCGTTTTCGCCAGAGCCCAGCCGCTCCCAATAAACGTCGTCAGCCCCTTTTGAAGACGCGTGGCAAAGTGGTGGAGGTGCTGGGTATTTCTCACTCATGCCACAGACTCCTCCTGGGAGCAGAAGCACCAGCCCTGTGTTAGTCCATACCCCCGTCCATCGGACCAGCCGCAGGATCCGGGGACTGCCCCCTGAAGACACCGTAGTGCTTCAGACTACCTCAACCGGTATGGAACGTGCAATGACGAACCGGTATACACTTCAGAACCCGCTGGTGCCGAAGTCGTTCCATGGCGACATCTTCGAAGACGTCGAAGACTGGATGACCGACTTCGAGCGCGTCGCCGAATACAACGAATGGGACGACGTGACTAAACGTAGGAATGTCTACTTTTGCCTCAAGGACGGCGCGCGTACATGGCTTCAAAACCGTGAGGAGCAACTGACGTCGTGGCGCGAGTTCCGCCGTCATCTACTGGATACTTACGCCAGTCCTGATCGCCGCGAACGAGCCGAACGAGCAATTCAGGTCCGCGTCCAGCTTCCCAACGAAAGCGTTACCGCGTTCGTTGAAGATATGACGCGCCTCTGGAATGACCGAGGACAAGAAGTTGCGTCACCTGATGCGAGGGGTGAAGGAGCAGCTCTTCGCTGGTCTGGTGCGCAATCCTCCGAAGACTGTCGCCGAATTTCTATCCGAGGCGGTCAGTATGGAGAAGATGCTTCAGCAGCGCTCTAACTTTTACGAGCGGCAAGTAAACGCGACTACGGACATGTCCACGGCCATCGGAAGCCACAATGACAACCTTCGAGACCTCATCCGCACCGTTGTGCGCGAAGAGATACTGAAGGTTTACGGCACCCCACAAGCCACGGTGAGCTCCATTGCGAGTGTCATAAGAGATGAAGTGAACCAAGCGCTCCGGTCCACCGTTCCTTTTCCTAACACCGCGCCTGCACCTTCTGTACACCACCGTGCGACCTACGCAGAAGTCTTGCGACAGCCTGCTTCGTCCCCGCCGCTGTTTGTTCAGGCCGCTCATCCGGTTGCACTCCCACCAGCCCAACCGGTGCCATACATCGAGGAACGACGCACGCCTCCACCGTTTCTCCATGCCGCTTCTCCGGTTGTGCTTCCGCAAGAGCGACCAGTGCATTACGCCGATGATCGACGCATGCCCCCTCGGAAGTCAGAGGTTTGGCGCACTCCGGATCGCCGTCCTCTGTGTTTCCACTGTGGTGAGGCAGATCATTTGTACCGCCAGTGCCCATACCGACGCCTCGGGTTGCGGGGCTTTTCCGCCTATTCGCCGCCACCCCGACTGGGCCAACGACCTCGGGACATTGAGGATTATCTGGCTCAGCAACGCATGCCACCGCCTACCGGGCGGCAGTCACGATCGCCGTCGCCAAGGCGATTTTCACCATCGCCCCAGCGGTATTCGAGCGGACGGTCGCCAAGTCCCCGCCGGGAAAACTAACTACAGCGACCTTTGGGGGCGAGGCCGCTGGCAGTCGACGCGCTGAAGACCTCCGATCGACGCGAGTAAACAAGGGTACCGGTACGCCATCAACTGAACGGAATGACCGGCTTTCGCTCGACATACCGGTGGTGATCGACGGTTACGCGGTTAGCGCTTTAGTGGATACCGGAGCGGACTATTCTATATTAAGCGGGAAGATGGCGACGTTTCTGAAGAAAGTAGTTACCCCTTGGCATGGCTCGCAGATTCGTACGGCTGGCGGTCACGTCGTTACTCCACTGGGATCCTGCACGACAAGAGTTCGAATTCGAGGATCGACATTCGTGGCGAGTTGCCTTGTCCTACGCGAATGCTCCCGCGACGTCATTCTCGGAGTTGACTTCCTGCAGGAATACGGCGCTGTTATTGACTTACGGGGCGGTGTAGTCACCTTCTCAGCCGACCAAGCAATCGACACAAACGACGACAAACGACGTGATGACGCGCTACGTGTTTCCGCCGAAAGTGTTACGCCTCCTCCACGAGCCAGTGTTCTAGTCGAAGTGATGTGCGGTGGAATGCGCGAAGGTGGAGTGGTCGCAGAAAGTAACTTAGCGCATCTACTGACACAAGGTGTTTGTGCGGCCAGGAGTGTGCTACAGCTTCGTGATGGCCGATCTAAGTTGCTAGTCACCAATTTTAGTAACGAGCATCGACACCTCTTCCGCGGTACTTCGATAGCATTTGCCGAAGAAGTGGAACACGTAGCTGAATGTTTTGCCCCTGAACCAGTGAGGCCGGCTGACAAGTCACTGGGCACCGTCGAAATTAATTCCGAGTTATCTAACGACAAACAGGCAGCACTGCACGAGCTCTTGCTTGAATTCAGGGCATGCTTCGCAAGCTCGTCTAAGGTACGCCAGACTTCGGTTACAAGGCACAGGATCATCACATGCGACGACGCACGCCCGATACACCAGCAGCCTTACCGCGTGTCGGCAAAGGAACGCGCAGCGATTCGTACGCAAGTACAAGAGATGCTTGAAGACGGCATGATCGAACCTTCCAACAGCTCATGGTCGTCTCCGGTCGTTCTTGTCAAAAAGAAAGACGGAACGCTACGCTTTTGCGTCGACTACCGGAAGCTCAACAACGTAACTAAAAAGGACGTGTACCCACTGCCACGTATCGACGACTCGTTAGATAGACTGCGGCGTGCCCAGTACTTTTCGTCACTCGATTTGAAAAGTGGATACTGGCAGATCGAGGTAGACGAACGAGACCGCGAGAAAACTGCCTTTGTGACTCTCGACGGCCTTTACGAATTTCGAGTGCTCCCTTTCGGTTTGTGTTCAGCCCCAGCAACTTTCCAGCGAATGATGGATACTGTCCTCGCTGGATTGAAGTGGCAGACTTGCCTTGTGTATCTTGACGACGTAGTTGTCTTTTCTGAAACATTTGAGCAACATCTTCATCGCCTGCGGCATGTGCTAGAAGCGCTCCGATCGGCTGACTTCACGCTTAAACCAGAGAAGTGCCACTTCGGTTATGAAGAGCTCAAGTTTCTCGGACACGTCGTCAGCGCCAAAGGAGTTCGACCCGATCCCGACAAGCTTGCCGCTGTAGCAGCTTTTCCTCTTCCTGAAGACAAGAAGGCCGTCCGACGCTTCCTGGGCTTGTGTGCGTATTATCGCCGCTTCATCGACAACTTCTCGAAGATTGCGGAACCCCTGACTCGCCTTACCAGGGATGACACGCCATTTGCCTGGACGAATGAGCAACAAGCAGCCTTCGCTGAACTACGCCAACGCATGCAGTCAGCACCCGTCCTGGCACATTTCGACGAAGAGGCTGACACCGAGGTGCATACTGACGCCAGCAACATCGGCCTTGGCGCAGTACTCGTCCAACGTCAAGACGGCATTGAACGAGTAATAGCCTATGCTAGCCGCTCGCTGTCCCGTGCCGAGGCGAACTACACTACTACAGAAAAAGAGTGTCTCGCGGTCGTCTGGGCGATCACGAAGTTTCGCCCTTATCTTTACGGCCGTCCCTTCAAAGTGGTGACAGACCACCATGCTCTATGTTGGTTGGCGAACATACGCGATCCTTCAGGACGGCTGGCACGGTGGAGCTTGCGGCTACAGGAATTCGACGTCACCATAGTTTATAAGTCTGGCCGCAAGCACGAAGACGCCGACACGTTGTCGCGTGCTCCCGCCGAATCTGTCAGTCGACAGTCAGAGGACGACGACGGCTTCCTGGGCGCCCTTACTACGTCAGACTTGGTCAAATCGCAGCGTGACGACGCTGAAATTCGACCTCTCATCGACCACTTAGAGGGCCGTGAAGCAACCATACCACGCCATCTACGTCGCGTCTTGACGTCCTTCTGTCTACGAGATAATGTGCTGTACAAGAAGAACGCCCGCCCGAATGATCGAGCCTACCTCCTAGTAGTTCCCAAAGACTTGCGGGACGATATTCTTTTCGCTTGCCACGACGAGACTACATCTGGCCACCTCGGCTCCTCACGAACGCTTGCTAGAGTGCGCGAGATGTATTACTGGCCCGGACTTTCAGCAAGCGTCAAGCAGTATGTGAAAGGCTGCCGTGAATGTCAGCGACGAAAGTCACCACCCCTAAAGCCCGCCGGGTTATTGCAACCCATCGAACCACCTCATAAGCCATTCGACCAAGTCGGCTTGGACATTCTTGGGCCTTTTCCTCTGTCAACCGAAGGCAACAAGTGGGTGATTGTCGCCACTGACTATTTAACCCGCTATGCCGAGACAGAGGCGCTGCCACGAGCCACGGCTTCTGAGGTAGCGCAGTTCTTCATGTGTCACATTGTATTGCGCCATGGTGCCCCAGCCACTGTTATCACAGATAGAGGAACGGCGTTCACGGCACAGCTCACGGACGAAATTTTTCAACTAAGCAACACCAGGCATCGAAAGACGACCGCTTACCATCCGCAGTCCAACGGCCTTACGGAGCGATTAAACAAGACCATCACAGACATGATCTCTATGTACATCGACGTCCAGCACAAAACATGGGATCGTATCCTGCCTTATGTGACCTTCGCGTATAATACCGCCGTACAAGAAACAACGCGCTTCACACCATTTCGCCTTGTCTACGGCCGCGAAGTACAGACAGACGATGCTGGACGCTATGCTTCCGTGCCACGACGCCGAGAACCTAACTACTGACGCCGAAGAATTTGCTCAGCGCGCTGAGGAGGCTCGCCAGCTCGCGCGGCTGCACATCGGTGAGCAGCAACACGCAGATGCACGGCGCTATAACATCCGTCACCGGCAAGTGCGCTACAGTCCCGGCGACCAAGTGTTGGTGTGGACCCCTGTTCGCCGCCGTGGCCTTTGTGAAAAGTTGCTCAGCCGGTATTTTGGCCCGTACAAAGTGCTGCGCCGCATTAGTGACGTGAACTATGAAGTCGTTCCAGACAGTGCGGCGCAAACACGGCGCCGACAACCACCTAGTTCTAACGTAGTTCACGTCGTACGCATGAAGCCTTACGTTGCGCGTTAGTGATTTTTACGCGCCCATTTGCACCTAATGCACTTACCTCTTCGTTTCTAGAGAGGTAGAGAATTGTTTCTAGCTACGCTGCTGTAGCTCTCGCTGTGTTCTGTGCGCGAGCATCTTCATTGAGCGTGTGTTATTTTTTTGTTGTTTTTTTTCCTTTCCCACACCACTTCTTGAGTATCGAGCCGATGCTCTTTCCGAGGAAGGGGGGAAATGTCACCTGTAGTAGTGGGCATAGGGCAAGCGCAGAGGCGCAAGAAGAAAGAAGTGCGCGCTAACCGCCCCGCTCGATAGTTGCCTCTCGCCGCCGTTTTCGCCAGAGCCCAGCCGCTCCCAATAAACGTCGTTAGCCCCTTTTGAAGACGCGTGGCAATATGCATGAGCCAATTGGTCTTAATTTATGAGAAGGATGCAGCTGCTTGACGGTCGAGTCATGCCACTCAGAGCGCAGCTATACGAACTTGTAGAGGGATTTCCCGGATGTCTCACGCAGTGTCGGATGCCTTGTCGCCAATTGTCTTGTCCCATCTCCTATCTTCTATGTCGTGAAATTATCTGTATTTGTACAAATAATTACAACCGCGTCCCAGAATTATACTTTTCCGTACCCCGTGAAAGATGCAGTCATGAGAGAAGTAAAAATTACTCCCTACTCGTAGTAAACTCTTTTTTTTGTACGATAACGAAAAGGACCACCAAAAGAAAATGTTAGTGAAACTACAGGAAAAGTGAGAAACAAAAACCAAAAGCAAACAGGAAAGTTAGGTTACAGAATTGCCACACTTTTTGACCGTTTTCTTTTTTCATAGGCCTTTCTTACAGTGTACATATCGCGCTTAAGTTCCCGGCCTCTAGCAGTTTTTGTAAAAACCTCTATGGTACAAACTACAGCCTCGATAATAACGTGTGCTTCTCTTCTGGCAATATCTGTATGCTTTTTTTGACGATCACAACATAAAAAATGTTGAATTTACGAAATATGGAAGCCGTTTTATAAATGGGGGATACGGTTTTAACCTCCTGTGTCACCCCGTTGTAATAATGCGTGGTTTTGCAACACGAGAATTGAAGCTTGTGATTAGAGGCTTCATATCCAATTTTGACTATTTAGCGGAGTGCGACGGCTACTCACCCGGTCTATAGTGGGACGTGCCACGTAGCAAGGGGAGTTTATGTATGTAAGATAGTAAATATCGATCTCATGAGTGTAGTAATGCTTTTTTTGTCTTTCCGAGGTAGAAGCTTGCTGAATTTGCAGTGTCTAAGGAATTCGCTTTGCGCAGGCGATGCCAATTTCCGAAGAGAGAACCACATGGATTGATTGTGTGGAGACTGGATACGATAGGAGGCATGCGGTGACGTCATCGCTGGCCGCTGTGATGCTATAAAAATATCAGCAAGAATTCTCCTCAGTGTCTCTATCCGGTTATATACAGCGTCTTTTAAGCGGACCCGTGGAACTTTTGTGCAGGACAACTAAACAGCTACGATCATACTACGCGAATATTACCTATACTAACTCGCTCTCGCTATTAACAGCATACTTTCATTTGTTTCGAAATGCACGTCTCTGGCCTACCTGCTGAAGAAAACACGGAGAAGAGATATACTGATGAAATAAATATAATTTGAATAGCGGTGTGTAATCGTGGCACACCAAAGAGTCAATTTCAGTATAAGCAAGTAACTGGGAGCCTTTGAGGAAGTCACGCGCATGCAATAGACACCGGTGATTGCGGAAAAAGGATTTAACATGCTCCTCGTATTCTTTTGCTGTATCATTACAGTGAGACATATATATTGAACATATGTCTCTATTTCGGGTAATTGTATAGTAAAGTTGTAATATAAGTTTATTGGTCCCACAAACCAGCGATGCCAGCCGGCGCCGAGAATTTCAGAATATCGCGGGATTCTGGTATCGTTTTAAGATGTAAGCTTGCTCTCCGATAGTGGTACTTCTCCTTTATTACTTCGTTGTATCACGATGACATTTACGTTTCGATATAGCAGAGCGATCCATGTCGTTTGTTTCACAGCGCTAATTATGAATCATGGTCAGTTAGGAGTAGTGAAGGCCAGGGTGCTTCGCGGGGAGGCACAGAAGGCAATATCAACACAGTATATTGTATATACAAACTATATTATATTGTATATATATTGTATAAATATAGTATACAGTATATATCTATCTATTTGCATGTCTGTGCGAAGATCCTGGGAAACAGTGATTAATAAGGCAAAGCAAGATATAAGCACGAGGAGCCTGTGTGATTGGTGTAAAGACAGGAAAGAACCGATGCGACAGCAGATGAAGTTCACTTAGGTCAAATAAATGTGGTGTGTATACCAAGGTGACGCAGGTTAACATCCCAAATCAGGAGCAGTATCTATCTGTCTGTCTGTCCGTGCTCTACCGCAGCGGTGGCCTAGCGGTAGAGCATGGGCCTCGTATGCGGGAGGTACCGAGTTCTCAAATTCCGGTGCCGCCGGGAACCCACCGACTTCTTTTAATGGGTAGATATCTCCCCTGGCCTGGTGCTCGGCTGTCGTGGGGGTTCACATCTAGAAAGAGGGCCCGGTAGAGATTTCAGGACTTGTCTCTGGGCGCCTCTTGTCCAACCACAGACGGCCTTGTTGAAGAGCATCCGCCTCGCCTTTGGGTGGCAAGGGCTGCCGCCGGGTACCTACCAGTAAAATAGGTACAAGCGCGCTCCCGGCCTGCTGCTCGGTCATTATGGGACCTCAACGCTTGGGAATAGGTGTTTGTCCTCAACCCGAAGGCATTCCCACCTCAATAGGTGCTTGGAGCGCCACATGGGAAATGGCCGCCATGGGAGCGGCCCAAACATCATCTTTTTCTGTGCTGACGAGGGTTTTGACGGGAATTCAGGGCGCGGGCTCCTTTCCCAAGCGTATCACCCCTGAAGGAAGCCGAGCGCCAGGCCGGGGTACGCTTGTACCCATTTGAACCAGTGTGTGCCCGGCGGCGGTTGAAATCGACCCCAAAACCTCCCGCAGCCAAGGCGGGTCCTCTACCACTAGGCCACGGCTGCGGTTCGTCCATTTTTCACTCCGTGAATCTGCTTCGCACCGCAGCCTTCCGCCAGCCTGGGGCGGTCAGCACGACTGAAGAGGAAACCAGCACCATCCAGCCGAGCTACATACCGAGAAAACATACGACGGCAAAGGCGCAGACCAGGACCGCGGCCCTCGACGCTGAGCCGGCGACGAGCGTGGCTTCGAAAAAACCCGAAAAGGTCACGACGAAGCACACCCGGCCCACGAGTCCCAGTAAGTGACTTTCTTGTTCGCTCGTCGTTGTGCCTGCGCAGCTGCAAGCTCAGGAAGCCGGCAGACGTATATCAACAATGACAGGCGAAATGGCTGTTTGCAAGGGTGTAAAATTGAAGCCAGCAGAAAGGGAAGACGAGTACTACTAGCGAACCAGCTTTTGCCTGTACTTACGGTTTCTTTACAGCAATTGCTGTTATTGGCTCACTACACTGGCAGTTCTCATTCCCGTCAGTGCAGTCTTTGTAATGCCAATATAAATCGCGAGAAAATTACACATAAACAAGAAAATTCCCACAGTTCTGCGAGGAATTGAACTTACAACATATATCTGCAGATGGCTAACGCTCGCTGAAGATCCGTGTACGAAATAGAGCTGGTATTCGTACCTTCTTGTTCTAGCACTCCGTTTTCTCAAATGCGGAGGTGGTTCTAAATTACGTTCCCTTCTTCTACATGCATTGACAATAATTGAGTGCACCCAGTAGGTACGCACTCGAGCGCTACAAGCTCACGAACGCGCGCGCCAGTATACAAGTATATTATGTAGACGTAGAAAGAGTTCGTGCGAACTTCATATCGGTTAGTATATATATATATATATATATATATATATATATATATATATATAACTTCCCAGTCCAAGAGCTTGAATACTTCCTCTAAGCACGCAGTGAATGCATTGGAGAAATTGTGTCTCCTTGCCTTATCCCTTCCTTCAAAGACAGTTTTCTACTTTTCTTGAGGCGAAGCAATGTAGCTGTGGAATCTTTGTAGATATATCCCAAGATAGCCGCGTCTGCCTTCTGTACTCCTTCATTACGCCATGCCTCCATGACTGCTGGTATCTCAATTGAATCAAATGTCTTTTCATAATATGTGAAAACCGTGTAGAGAGGTTGGTACTACTCCACAGATTTTCCAATTAGCTGATCGATGATATGGACGTGATACATTGTAGAATATTTCTTCCTAAAGCCTGCCAGTTTTCTTAATTGATCGAAGTGGCGTTTTACCCTTATTCTCTTGTAAATTACGTCGGTAAATATTTTATACGATACTGCAAACAAGCGAATGGGCCTAATATTCTTCAATTCTTTAATGCGTCCTTTCTTATGGATTTGTATAACGTTGGCATTCTTCAAGCTCCCTGTTATACTTCAAGTAGTTAGGTATTGCATATAAAAGGTCACAAGCTTTTCAAGCATAATATCACCGCGATCGTTTCGTAAATGGACTTTTATTCTATTTTATGTTGCCGCTTTCCCCCAGCACATGTCTTAGAAGGCCCTCCTATCTTTTTCGCGAGTTACAGGGTGTTGATTGATTTTGCCTTTGCATCCTCTTCATCCCTACTTCCAATGCAGGCTGCGTGGTTGCTATGGCTACTGTATAGATCAGTATAAAATTCTTCCGATGCGTTTGCTATATCATCGAAATTGCTGAGACATTACCCTGATTATATTCCACTGCATACATCTTGCCCTGTCCTATGCCAAGTTGTCTTCTCACTGATTTTATGTTACGGCCCTATTTTACTGCTTTTTCAATCTTTGCGACAATAAAATTTCGAAAATAGCTAACTTTAGTTTGTTTATCCGCTTTGACAGTTCAAAGCTCCTGAGTTAAAAATGTCATGCTTGGGAGAGCTTACCTACTGTTTTCCCTGCTTCCTTAACTGCAATTTCAATTGCTGTCCCTCATATCGGCCTAGTTACGGTTTCTTTCATTGCCACGATCATATTTTGATCTTCCTGTTCTAAAGCTGCATATTTGTTTAAATGCACCAGGCGAAATTTTTCTGCTTTTCCCTTAGTGCGTCTAGGTTGTAATGTTTCTTCTAGATTGAGTTTGCTCTTTCTCTCTTCCAGTCGAGAGCAATCTTAGACGTCACAGACCTATGGTCACTGCCTCTTGCCCTACCTAACTCTTTTACAGTAAAAACGAGCAGTTGTACTAGGGGTCCTCAGTTTGAATCCTGCTATCGGACAATTTCATTGATGTTTATTAATTAATGCCAACTCTTTATTACCCATTTTACCACCATTTTTCTGTATCGGGTAGGTTTCAGACCTCATTCCTGGGCTGATCCCGGAGGTAGTGCACAGCCACGCCAATAATCTTACATCATTTTCAAGTTCAAGCTCTGTTATTGTTTCGCGCTTTTAGTATTTAAATCTTAGAAGATTCAAGAGAAAAGGCATGCGCTGTCGGCGTTTCACGACACTTGACTGTAGGCTGCCATTCTCAAAACTCCGATGAATAATTTTGCCAAGAATCTAAAGCCTGGTATGGGTAACTTTAGCGATAGAGTGGTGTGGCATATAACCTGCATATACCGTATCTCATATAGCATGGCATGACATATACCACACATATATAACTAAATATGTACGGTAACTCACGGCGACGTTGACGGCGACGGCGAGAGTGTCTGTGTAATTGCTATCAAAATAAAATTTGCATGCCGAAGTTGAAATCAGCTAGCGAAAGACAGGGGTAATTGGAGATCGCTGAGAGAGACCTTCGTCCATCAGAGGACATAAAAATGGGCTGATGATGATAATGATGGCGACGATGATGATGTCATATAAACCCTATGTGGTTCAAAATGACCGTTGTACTAACAGGCGCCCCAAGATAACACAAGTATTCGTTAACAGCATCCACCCATTCCTATTTGGAAGCACGCTGCAGCGCATGCGGCTATGATCATGACTTTCACAACACAACCATACTGGCTAGTCATGTCAATCAGAGATAACGCGAAATCATCGAGGCCTTTCACATAAGTTTCGTTATGTAATAAAGAGTTTGCGTCTCTAACAACTACTTGCCATGTGCGCTGAAATAGGTTTCAATCATTGTTAAGCTACCATGCGACCTTTTTTTATTTCTTATCTTGTTTGTATGTATGTTGTGCGTGTATTAATAAAAAAAGTACTAGTAATAAATAACCACTCGCGCCGCCGTCCTTTCTATTCTGCGTTGTAGATTCAAGCTAAGGTGGTCTCTGCCATTCCAGAATGTGCTACGTGCATAGCGTACCCCTAATTGTAAATGCATTTTTGAGCATGGGACCAAAAGAAAAAGAAAACGAAATATAACACCAAAAGAAAAACATTTCATTGATAATGACGTGCCGTCTCCAAAAGCAAGAAAGCGTATGGTTTTCAGTCTGGCCATTAAGATGATCCTAATTTTTGGTTCAGTAACAACGAAGGCAACAATACCTCGCGCTTTTGTCGAATACTCTGGTTAAAAAGCTTCTGTTGTCGTCTTATACATTCGACACAGATGCAGATACAACAGGGACAACAACATGATTGCAACAACACGTGGTAAGACACTGATACCACATAAAATCTCACGTGGATGTTGCAGTTAAACATTTACAGAGCTCGCAGACGAAGCCTGATGAAACTGGCGTTTTGATAAGCGCAAAAGAAGAGAAATACAGAAGTATACATGGCAGTACTACGGATGTTCTGATCAAGAACGAGAATATCGTGCACATGAACTCACGCACGCGGCTGCAGTTAGAAATTTCAGTCGAACAGCCAGAACTGAATTGTTGCCACGAACTGGTTCCAGTCGAGCGAAAATTGTAGCGGCAGTCTGCGTCGAAATACTATAAAGTGTAGTTTGTCATAGCGTTACCTTCCATAGGCACCCTGCACCGACCAGAGGACGCTGCCACTCTTTCCTTTATCACGCCAGCGTTGCCGACACCTGCCGCACTAGAGTTGCGAAGAAAACGAAACAACCTTCAAAACGGCAAAGTAATGCTCCCAATATTCATCGCTGTTCGAGTGTCACAGCCCGAGGCTTGTTCAAAACTTGCCGATCTCAGGCACTCTCGTCTCTCGATTAGCATTCCCAAGTGTACCGTGAATCACAATCGCGTCTTTGCAGTTCTGCTTACTACGCTTACTGTGCTTTGTCATGGCGCTGCTATAAACTGTGGGAAACTTCAGGGCTAGACACCTACGAGTAATTGAAATTGTTGATACAATAAGCCATCACCTACGCATCCACGGGGTTTACTGCGCACACATATGCAGCTGAGGTATGACGCAGCGGTAACGGTTACGTGGGAACAGTACAGTGCTGCGCTAAAACACTGGCATATATGAGAGAGCGTCTGGTTATTCGTTCATGGCTTCGAATCGCCTGCTTCGACACGTCCACATTTACCTGCACTTCTTCAGTATTCCGTGCTGGGTGAACATGTTCTAGCTGGAAGAATAACTCAGCCCTGCTCGATTAGTTACGCCAATCATACTCAGCGCCTGCCGGTTAGCAGTTACACGAGTGCGACAAGAAAATTCCAGCTCTATAAAATGGCTCCGCGCCCGCTTCTGTCTGACCGATTTCAGTCAACCTTGGTGTCATGTGCACCCACAATGAGACCTAACCTGGCCTAGTTCTCGATCCTGCATAGCGTTGAAGTGATGTCGACTTGAAATTTAATCTCGACAACTGGTGCGTACGCAGCCTACAGTTAACAAAATATTCTGAGATGTCTGATAAAACAGCATGTGATAAAGCAGAAACCTTCACCATCGAAGTAAACAGCGTAAAATATGTCAGCGCTCCGACCACCACGCTGAGAACGAATGAAAAGGAACACGTTCCGAGAAAGACTGGACAGGCAGCGAATGTAGATACGCACGTACCAGGCATTCTTGGTGTCTAAAAGTACGATAACTTATATATACATTATGAGCGTCATTTACTGTCCTCACGAAAATACGAACGAAGTGGATACGGTCTCTGTACATTTCATGGTTACGTGTTAATGCCCTTGTTTGTGTCACCTATCAGTGAAACACACTATAGTTTCACGTCATCCCATCATGGCTCCAGCGAAGCACCTCAAAGCTTTATTTTCATTACTTTGACTTCTTATTTCTTTGGTACTGCTATTATAAGTGTCCGCTGAATATAGGAAAAAAAAGTATAATTCAACTCAGTCCGTTGAGAACCACCGAACTTGTTCTGAACCATCCGATTGTTTAATAAGAGTCGCCGAGCAGCACCGTTGAATGGCATGACTGTCGTACGTCCTGAAATAGTTTTGTAGGTTTAATACCTGACATGTTATATAACTGTGTCATTTATTCTTTCTCAATAGCATGCAAATGATATATACACTTGCACTGATACATTAGACTGAATTACTAACATCCCGGATTCCTATGCTGCTTTTTTTTCAGTTCAAATTGTTTTCGTTGTTCACTGTCCTACAAATAGTATTGTTTTATTTGTCATTTGGTTTTCGAGAATTTCAAAGCATCTACTGCAGCTGTATTTGCAGGTGTCTTGTATATTTATACGTGCGTTTTTTTTTCTCTTGTTTAGCGAGATATGTAAATGTATTATTTTATTTCCCCAATTGCTTACATTACTCAAGGATATATAAGGTCGAAATAGCGCCAAGATGCTATTCTTGCAGCTTTTCAGCATATATTTTCAGCATATCTGTCCTTGTGTGTTTCTCACTTTTTCTAGCCTGTTTGATCTGCGTTTCTTGTACGAACAGTAGGCCATTGTATGTGAACAATATATCATCGTATTTAACGCTGACATGTGTGTGGAAAAGAGCGGTAAATGCACTGCAATTGCAAGTTGACTTGGCCCTGCTATTCAAATTCAGTTCCGGCTCATTCAGCACGTCCGTCGCTGCGTGGTGCCCTAGTGTGCACTGTGGGCACCAAGCTGAACCGGAGCATGGCGCTGCCCGAGGACGGCCTGTGCGACTTCACGTTCTTCGACTCACTGCAGAAGAACGGCCTGAACGAGCTGAGCGGACCCTTCGAGGAGAACTTTCGCCACTTCGTTGAGAGCGCCGCCCGGCACACGAACACCGAGTACGGTGCCGGATTCGACTACCAGTGAGTGGTCGGTGAAATCGCACCGTGGCCCGGTGGGACTCCGTGTACTGCTGAGCTTTATTTGAATAACTGGATAGCGGTCGAGTCAGCGCTGATTCGTGGTTATATGGGGGGCCCGAAATAACGCAATATCCTTGTTGTTTGACGATGCTCGTAGCCATTTTGTTTCTTGGACTGTCAGAAGATTCAGATTGTGCCGTTTTTTCGCCCATAATTGTAAACCAATTATTTTTCATTCGCGGATACATCGGTGCGCTTATGCTGCTGTCACACTTGACAGAAAGTTGGCCCACGTAGTCATGTGTTTTCCAGTTTAGAAGGTTAAATTAGAAGTTCGTATTAGAAGTTTAGACGCAGGCCCGCAAAGTTCTCGCGTGCACGTTGCAGGCAAGGTAAGGTTTTATTCCTACTTTTACGATGCTTGCAATAAGAGACACATGGCGATGTTCATACGTTCGATAACAGCCGTTATAGATAAATATAAAAAGCCCTCCTCGTATTTTGGCAGACGGTGTTCCAGAAAAGTCTGCTTTCTGCATCCGGAGATTACTGGCCAAGACTTGGATTTAAAAAGCATTTTCATTTGCTTCCTTTTTCAGCGCATTTGAAGAAATGGACGAAATTCTCTCTGACCCGGCTGCAAAGGGCCACTTGAACAGCCTGTGGGACCAAGGAATTTTCCACTTTGGATACCTGAACACTCCGTATTCCGATTTTTCGCACGATAAGTTCACGCAACTGATGGAAATACTGAAGGTAAAGTTAAAATCTCTAACTCACTAAAAGGCCAGGCTACTTACTGCTGATTTCCATTAATCACCGATTCACAACTCAGATGGTCACTAAGTGGAAGGAGAGCCACACCAAGTGACAGGGATGTGTCGGTGGTGTTTACTTCGTTACGTCTGAAGCGTTGTTTGGTTTCCTTCTAAGCGTACACCAACACGCCCAGCTCAGCGTACTCCTCCCCAAACGTGACAGAAACGCTTGCTCTCTCGTGCTTGAATCAGGAAGAAGAGAAGAAATCACACGGAGTACAATTGCATGCCCGTATAGAATGAGCGAAAAGCTGGCGCTGCATTATGTAAGGTTTCTTTCTCTTCGTATTTATTCTATATGACCTGCCGCTAAAAGTGTACAAGCAATAGCAGATGCACGTCATTATACAAACCAACGGCGAAAGGCAAGAAATAAAATGGAGTCTTTATATAATACGTTCTCTGTGCTAAAAACACCGCACTCTCCAAACGCTATTCGCCGAATGTGCGAACTGAAGACACCGATAGATTACACATTAATACGCGCTAACAAGTGATGCAGAACCAAACCGAGTCAAATGTTCTTATTTGCTCATCGCAAGCAGTGGCATAACAAAGGGACATATCCATTCGAAATAG